>NC_077240.1:43841785-44148928 GCF_947179165.1 Solanum dulcamara
TATCACATGCTTAAATAATGAGATTTGATGTTGCCTTCACATTTAAGCATTATTTATAAGGAAGATTTAAGTGGTGGATCTTTGGTACTATTAATGTGTTTTAGTTGTGGAGTGTATTCAGAGGATTCTAAATAAGGACTTTTGATTTAATCATAAACTCCAAAGGAGTAGATCAATATCAGAATGACAAGCTTATGGGTAAAGAAAGTCCCAACGAGTATACTTATGTGAAGGCAATTGAGAATTTAGTAAGAAAGCGCGTATAAGATTAGGTTTTTGAATTTGGTTGGTATATCTGGGTTTAAGGTGTCATGTCGATGATAAAGTTGACTTTGAAATGATATCAATGGCTACTAAGTATAATAGTAATAAGAGTTCATGATAGATTATGATCAGGATACAATCATACCATAAGGATTTTTGTTTAAATGAATTTTGCATAATAATAATGACTTGCATGTATCTAAATTATGATTTTCTACTATTTGGTGATTACGTGGTCATATAGAAAGTTGTATAATATGTTGAGACACCATTCGAATAGAATTGAAAGGAGATAGAGTCATAAATGGAAGAATTAGTGGGATGTAGTTTGGTTTTCGGAATGAAGCAAGAGCAAAAACACTTACTCTGATTGCAAAGTTTAAGGATTTAACTTTAAGGTTGTGGAGATTTGGGTTTGGAGACATGTGACTTTAGCTATCTCGCTCTTGTTATAATAATAGTGTTCGGTGTTCATCGATCGATTTGATTATGCTTTGAGAGTGTAGTCTAGGGACATTCAGCTCTAGAGTTGTGGTGAATTCTATAGTGATTTCAATTTTGATGACTGGCCTGATTTGGATGCCTAATAAGGGACTTGGTAAGATCAATGTATAAGTGTTTGATGATAAGCTAAGATACGTGAATTCATAAAGGTCCTCAAGATATGAGCTAATGTTGATAGATAAGGGGATTTAGTTATATGGATGGAATTTGAAATTCAAGTTATTCATTGTAAGTCTACAATATGGAAGTAGGTTTCATCAAGGTATAAACTGGTAAGATGAAAATTGATCAATCACGTCGGGTATTCAGCGATTTAAAGAATGTGTGTAGAATTTGGGTTGTAGAGTTTATTACTTTTGATTGTGAAAGAGCTCAATTGAGTGTTTGTCTGAGGATTCTAGTTTAAGGTAAAATGTAATACGTTGTGGATTCTTGGCAAAGAAATGATAATGACAAAAAAGTTAAAGAAATGAACAAGAGTCTGGTGTATCAAATAGTTCAAGCATTTAGGATTGGGTCTTGAGTATGAGTTAAGAATTTGAATATCCTAGCAACATTGTGCGATGGATACAAGTTAAGAAAACTGATAAGACATCATGTGTATATCCTTAGTTCAAAGTTAAAGGTTGTATGAATTTTCATCTTTGAGTTCAGATACGACTATACAATGTCGATTAGTTCGTCACAAATCTATAAAGGATGTAACAATGACTTTTCTGAAGATTTGGTTTTGATTTGGGTGACAAGTATTGAGGTATGGAATATTTTGTGTTCTATATGGGGTTAGATTGTTGAAATAATGGTAGCTGATTTATAGATGTACTACAAGATGGGATATAGTTCTACATGGTTATTAAGGATTTCGAGTTGGATTGATACTATTATGTCGATGGGCCTACATAGACTATTTTGATGTGTTACATAGTCACTTGATGATAAATAGAGGTTACATGCCCATAATATACAAAATTATTGGGGTGATCATGAATTTCTCTAAGTTTTGGCATGAGGTACAAGATGGTTTTAATAGCATTTGAAACTGAGTAAGTGAAAGATTGCGTAGAGTTGATTTTAGGCGTGATTCAATAGTTTTATCTCTATGGAAAAGTACTTTGAGATTTGAAATTTAGATTATCAGTATGGGGCGGGACCTGTACCTGTCATGGAATGCTTAAATGAAAGGAGAGAGAATCATCATTTGAAATTTTAGAGACAATAATGTGTTTGTTAAGAAGACCTTGATACTAGTGAAGGTTTGAGAGTAACGTAAATGACCGGTGTGACTATGATGTTTTGTTCGTATTAAGAGTGTTGGTTTGACTGGAGTATTGTGAGGAGTATATAGGGACCAAACTGGTTGATTGTGGGTAGTAAAAATCAAAGAGATGGAGTCAGATGAATGGAAATATTTGGTATGGGCACTATGGAAGGAGTATCTTATGCTATTCGACTTTGGTTCCCTACATTATTATATGACCAGCTACTTTGTTTCGGACATGATTTGGAGTATGATTCACTTCATATGCCCACACGTGTTTCCACATCTGTAGGTGATTTCCTAGTGGTAGATCAGGTGTATCAATCCTGCGACTGTCCTTTTGATTGGGTGACTTATTTGGGCAGACTTGTTCATTCCAGTTATGTCAGGTTTGGTAGTTTTGGGGATAGTTGAAGCATATTAGTGGTTTTACATACACAACTTTGCTTATGAGAATTTATAGAAGAGCCACAATGAATACTTACAGTTGTCCAACAGTCATAAGATTTATCTCGTTATCAAGATCACGTTCCAGCAATGTGTGATTGAATGTAGGGACCATTGGATCTATTTCTACCGGTCTTAATGGTTGCTAACAATCTCAACTACTAATCTAGAACTTTTGATAGTGTTATTAGAGGTTTTGTATGCTTGGGTGTATCTCTCGATAGGTGGTTACTAGGTCATTTTCTTCTTTGGGTTAGATAATGTTCATTCTCCCATGATGAGTACCCGAGGTCTAAACACCAGATCTTTATAGCTTAAGCTCGTGGGAAGCTTTGGCTGCGAGTATGAAATCTTGACAAAATCTATGATGGTTAGTAAATTGTGAGTGTGGGGTGGTTAGTTCAGGTTCACTTCTAGTTGTAGCCGGTATTAAATTAAAATGTTATCGTAGTTATGTGACAAAAAAGTCATGTTGATAGTTGTGTTATGATCTAGTGGGTTTAGGTTCAGATTGGATTCATGGATTAGTTTGTGGCTTGGTAATCACTCCTGATTTGTAAATCTCCCAAAGTTTGATTCGAAAGTTCAGTTCTTAGTGGTTGATCTTGATGGAATGGTTTTAAGGAGGAACTCAACTAGAGGGATGAACACCGACCGTGGAAGATCATACTCAGGCTTTTAGTAACATCGGTTATTCTTCCTTCTCCTTCTTTATGTTCGATGATGAACATGGTTTTTAGTGGTGGATAATGTAATAACCCGTTAGGTCACTTGTAGAATGAGTCATCTCTCATTTGTAAAAGACCCTTTCCGTAAACTTAAATTGGGAATTTTGAACTATTCGCATTTGACTATGATTATTTAAGTAGCGGATAATTTTTAAGTATTTAATTTTTAGTAAGTGGTTAATGGGCCAAGTACATAATTTATTTAATATCCAATGCCACATAGGCCATGTGTAAGAATAAATTAGAGTTTAATAAGATTGATATTATTTTAATCATAGAACAAAAGAGCAAAACCTTTCGGTAGACACTAAACTACGAAAAGAAATTGTAGGTGCTTCAGGTAAGAATTTCTATTTAGAACGAGGTTGAAAATTTGAGGAACTTCAATTTTGTATGGAAAAATTGTATCACTTTGGGGAATTTTTAGTGGTTGGTAGATAGAGGTGACTGCCAAGTATATTTATTTATATTAGTGGGATTTTCTTTAGGACTACTAGGAGACATAAAATAATTATATATACATAATAATTTGATAGAATTATCATTGCATAATCACGAGATCATGATTGGGAGATGATGAACCATATGATTGGAGTATTTCAAAAGGATAGGGTAAATTTTGGGAGTGGTTGCTTCCACTGATTTCGTAACCAGTGGCTTCAATTTTAACTATTATTATTTTGTTACTAGATTATACATTAAGTTTTGATATATTGATATAGGTAATTAAATGTTAGGTGTGTTATGTTAAATGAATTCCATTAAATTTACGATATTGGAGAAAATGAAACTTCACCCTAGGCTAAACATATAGTAAAATGGGTGTTGTTAGTCTCAAAAATTTATCATAATTATTTATTTGAATAGATTGCATTGATTCAGAAGTCCAACAAAAGGGGAAGGCTCAAATTCCGGAGTGATTGTTCGACTATTTGAGGCAAGTGAACTTTTAAAACTCCATTAAATCTTGTAGAATTTTCGAATTTCTTTTCTTTTTTTGTGTTGGGAGTAATGGAAAAGAGGTTGTGGATGTTTCTTCATGAATTAATCTAAGTTGAAAGACGGGGTTAACAAAAAGGCAATGTGTGTTAATCTTGTGATGTAAAATTGTGAAATGCCTTAATTTCGATATGGATGTGTATTTGATGAAA
Source organism: Solanum dulcamara (assembly GCF_947179165.1). Lineage (NCBI taxonomy): Eukaryota > Viridiplantae > Streptophyta > Magnoliopsida > Solanales > Solanaceae > Solanum > Solanum dulcamara. The sequence continues at coordinate 43,846,138 of NC_077240.1, forward strand.
TGCTTTGATAGTTTTATTGTGGTTGTGAACTTCTTGAACTTGTTATTATTCATTATTGTGTGAACATGTCAATTGCATTTTCTTCTTGAACATTGTGATGAGATGAACATTTTGTGATGCTGAGGACTTTTCCGGCGAGATTGTGTTGTTGAGGTCATTTTCGGTGAGAGTGTCATGCCAAGGTCATTTCCAATGAGATTTTGATGTCGAGGTCATTTTCAATGAGAGTGTGATTCCGAGATCATTTCGGCAAGAGTATATTGATGAGCTTATTTCCAGTGAGAGTATGTTACCGAAGTCATTTTCGGTGAGAGTGTGATGCCGAGGTCATTGCCGGTGAGAGTGTGATGTCGAGTTCATTTTCAGTGAGAGTGAAATGCCGAGGTCAATATCAGTGAGAGTGTGTTGCCAAAGTCATTTCCGATGAGAGTGTGTTGTCGAGGTCATTTTTGGCGAATATGTGATGCTAAGTTCATTGCCGGTGAATGTGACTAATACTCAATTATTATTTGTGTATGAGCTTTCTTGCATATTTGTGTGTGTGGTGTATTGAATTTTTTGTATGATCCATGTGATACTTGTGATTCTGTCTTATGATGATTTAACTGTGAATGTGAAATTTATATGAACTGTGTATTGTGAACTCTATGTTGGGCTGATTTTTTGTGCAAGTTATAGCTATGGAGGTTCGATTGGGATGAAAGGAGTTCTCGAATTTTATGAGATTTGCCTAGTTTTACTATTTGGCTTTTAGGTACCATATTGTTTGGTACTCACTCTTTGTTCTACAATGTAATGACGCTAAAGGTCATTTTTAAAATTTTTCGTAAAAAGACTCTCTTACCACTGTCGATAGTTTCTTTGTGTCATATTTGATTGATATCTGATGTCGGTTCCATAGTTTTCTTGAAAAGTTGAGATTTTTGGTAAACTTTGAGTTTTAGAAGTTTAGAATGACTCAAAAGTGATATTAGAGTTCATTCGGAGTTTCAAGTCTAGGAACAAAATTTGTTGATTCCATCAGTTTTAGAACATTGAAATTGGTCTAGAAGAGTTGACGGAATCTTATTTGGGGTCATATCGTGGATTTGACGGCTTGAGTTCAAAATAGTTGAGTTTTTGGCCATAGATTTGACTTTGGTCAACATTGCTCGGAATTGAATTCCGACGATTCCATTGGATTTGGAGGGTTATTTTAGGCCTAGAGAGAGTTCTTGTTTAATTTTTGGAAGCTCCGAGGATGTTTTGGTCTTTCGAGGCATAATTTGGTCTAGTTGTGACTTTTTGGTTTCCGGGTCAAGGAGGCTTTGAAATCGAATTTCGATGGTCATTCGGGGAATTGGAGACTTAAGCAACATTGCTATCATCTGGAGCCAGAGAGTCCTTCTCCGCGTTCGCAGAAGGAACGAAGTTCCTTGTCCGCATTCGCGGAGGCTTGTTCGCATTTGCAGAAGGATAGTTATCCCTCCTCCATTTTCGAGGAGAGACGTCTGGTTATCCTCCGCATTCACGGAGTTAGTGATCCACGTCAAATGACCCCTAATTAGTGAGAAATTCGGGGTCTAGCCTATTTTCACCATTTTTGGTGATTTTGCAGCTTGGAGAGGCAATTTTCAAAGGAGATTTCATAGGAAAACGTTGGGGTAAGTGATTTTACCCTCCAAACTTGATTACCAATTGATTTTTTGAGAGTTTTAGCATGAAATTGAGGTTTTTAAAGTGGAGAGGTTGGGGTTTTCAAGAACTTGAATTAGTTTTAATGTTTTGTTGAATGTGAGCTTGTTTTAAGTCCAAATGCACTTCCGTTTTCACTAGTAAACTTTAAATACCTTGAGGATGTTGTCTATGTAAAAAAATTTGAAATTTTCTACTCATTTTAGAATCAAGTTTTTTAGGCATTTTAGGTTAATTCCAGCTCGGTTTCCAAAAATATGATATGGATATCATTGGTTCCATATTTTGACTTAGAACTTGAATTTGTATAGATGGTGAAGAATTGGAGTTCATTTGAAAGGGTAAAGCTCACATGGAGTGACTATTCACGAATTGGCTAAGGCAAGTGGACTCTTAAAACTCTGTAAATATCTTAGAATTCCCAAATATCTCATTATATATGTGTCGAGGCGTAATGAGGATGAGGTTACGGATTTAATTGTGATATAAATTAATCAAAAAATAAATCGATGGGGTTAATAAAAGATAATGTGTGATATTGTTGAGTATTAAAACTTACATGCCATAATCTAGATATCTATGTGTATTTGATGAAACACTTGATAGTTTAATTGTGATTGCGGGTTGTGTGAATTGATTATTCCTCATTACTTGTGTAAGCATAATGTTGCATTAGTTCTAAAACACTGTGATGAGAGGTATATGATTGATAGGCTGAGGTCACTCCCGGCAAGATTATATTGTCGAGTTTATTTTTGGTGAGAGATTAATAAGTCGAGGTCATTTACGGCGAGATTACATTGTCGAGGTCATTTTCGACGAGGGCATATGGCCGAGGTCATTTCCGGCGAGGTTGTGAGACCAAGGTCATTTCCTATCAGAGATTACATTGCCAAGGTCATTTTCGGTAAGAGCATAGGGCCGAGGTCATTTCTGGCGAGGTTGTGGGATCGAGGTCATTTTTTATCAGAGATTATGAAGTCGTGGTCATTTTTGGTTAGATTTTATCATACCGAGGTATTTGCCGAGAATTGTACACATTTATGATCATTGATTTTGTATATACATATTCTGCATATCTATGTTGATAGTTTGATATTGTTTGTGACTTGTGAGTACTTGTTTGATACATCTTATGATATTGAGCTGTGAGCTTCTATCTTATTGAACTATATAGTATGAACTATTAGGTTGGGCTGATTTTTGTGTAGGTTGCAGTCTGGAGGTTTGGTTGGATTGGAAACAGAGTTCGTGCATTCTTTTAGATTTACTTAGATTTTCTAGTTAGCTTGCTGGGTACCATGTTATTTGGTACTCACCCTTGCTTCTACACTTGTGTAGGTTTCGATCCTAGACTTTGATCACCATCTCTTTTTTTATCATTTAAGGCTTCTAGGAGTTGAGAGAGGTAGCCATCGATATCCAGTGAACTCTCGTACTTCCTATATTTTTATGTTTTACTCTATTTGAAAGTTGAAGACATAATCAGACTTGTACTTTTATTTTAGTTTTACTTTCTTTAGTGGCTTGTAGTGTGACAACCAATCTTTGGGGATATTTAAGTGAAAGACTTCCTCCTTTAGATTATTATTTACTTATTTAGATTGTTTCCGCTTTATTTTATCGAGATATTGGATTTTAGGTTGACTTGTCCAGTGGGAAAGGACAGGTGTCATCACACCCAAATTTGGGTCACAACAAATTGGTATCAGAGCCTCAGGTTCATAGGTCTCACGTGTACAAGCCAAGTCTAAGTAGATTCTCAAGGATTAGTACGGATATGTATGTACTTAACTTCGAGAGGCTATGAAGACTGTTAGAAAACTTCCTTTATTCATTCTTTCTTATCGTGCCAAGTTATTATCGCTAGTGTTGAGTGTGATGTGTTGTTTTAGCAAATATCAAAGACCAGATCCATATCTATTGGTAGAGGGGAGGGAGTCCCTAAGGCAACTATTGAGACCCCAGCTAGGGGTAAAGGTAGGTGCTGAGTGAGAGGCCGAGGTAGTGGAGTGGTTGCTAGTAAGGGACTTGCCAGAGGAGCGTCACCTGCCCAAAGTCGTGTAGAGAGGCCTCCCTAGAGCCATAGGTTGAGATTGTTGAGGACCAGGTTCATCTAGAGCTCGCACCACTATTTTTTCAGGAGATATTATTAAGGATGCTGGGTATGTTATAGAGTTTTACTCATGGTGGTATAGGCACACCATAGGGTTCAAAGACTAGAGTTGGTGTATAGACTCCAGAGAAGCGTCAAGTCTTCGTGGCTCAAGTTCAGGTGGTCCAGCCACTATTGGTTCCCGAACCAACTGTCTATACACAGATTACCCCAAATATGGTTATGATTATAGCTGATCAGCAGTGCTCTGAGAGGTTTGATCATTCCTATTCCAGGGTGGTAAGAGCGAGGATGCACATAAGTTTTTGACATTGTGTCGTGAGATGTTGGAGGCAGTGAAAATAGTTGATGTTTAGGGTGTTAGATTTGTTGCACTCCAGCTCTGTGGGTCAGCCAGGGAGTGGTGGAAAACATTCATGAGGTCTAGACCAGTTGGATCCCCTCTGGTTGAGTGGGGAGTTTTTGCTAGTGCTATTGAGAATCACTTCATCCCATGGACCATACTGGAGAAGAGTAGATTAAGATTTGAGAGTTTGACTTAGGGTGGCATGTTAGTTGCCGAGTATGAGGCCCATTTCTGCTAGTTCTCCATCCGATCCTATGTGTTCAGATCACCCTGTGAGGGGGCTTCCTTCCAATTCATTGTGAGTGTCGCCAAAGAGGCAAAATTAATAGTTAGAAAAGAGTTTGGGAACATCAAAAGGGCCTATGCTAGTGGTCAATTTTTGGGTAACTCGTTTGGAAGTAGAGGGTCACATAGAGGTGGTGCTCAATTTCAGTGTCAGAGACCTGTTCACGCTTTTATGCCGGTAGCAGATAGTGGTCAGTTAGTCCAAGGGTCTCAGAGTTCGGGCTGAGGTGGTTATGGTATTCCCTCAAGGTCATTGTAGCAGTCTTCTGTCTCGAATTCATGTTTTAGTTGTGGAGATCTAAGTCATTTTATGCTCTAATTCCCACTATAGACTCATTTAGGGCCCCATCGCACTTATTCAACTGCTCTAGAAAGAGATTCAGTGCCTCTAACTAGGGGCCGAGGTAGAGCTCAAACAGTTAGATATGGTAGAGCCTCTAGTGGTGGTGCTTTGGTTCTGCGAGGTAGGGGTACGGTTTAGGCGAGTGGGGGTAGAGGATCTCAGTGCTATGCTTTTTCGGAGAGACCCAAGGCTGAGGCTTCTAACGCGGTCATTACAGGTATCTTCTCAGTTTGCCATCGACCTGCATCTGTGTTATTTGATCCTGGATCTACATTCTCCTATGTGTCTACCTATTTTGCATATGGATTTTATTTGACTTGTAATCGCATTCCCATGCATGTATATGTATCTACACCCTTGGGTAAGCCCTTAGTGGTGGATCGAGTAAATCGATCCTCTCTTTTTTCTTTAGCCGGGTATGATACTTAGGTAGAAATGATTATACTGGAGATGGTAGACTTTGATATGATATTAGGCATGGATTGGCTTTCTCCTTATCATTCTATTCTTGATTGCTACGCTAACACTGTGACCTTAGCGATACCGAGTGTTCCGAGGATTGAGCGGAAGCACTAGTGGTTTCTATCCTAGTAAGGTCGTCTTTTATATGTGTGCTCAAAGATTGATTGATAGAGGGTGTATGTCCTATTTAGACTTTATTCAGGATACTAGTGCTGAGTCACCTCCTATGGAGTTTATTTCCATGGTTAAGCAGTTCGCCGATGTGTTTTCTACTGATCTTCTGGGAGTTCCTTCGAATAGGGATATTGACTTTGCTATTGACTTGGAATCGGGCACCAAATCCATCTCTATTCCACCTTATCACATGGAACCGACAGAGTTGAAAGAGTTGAAAGAGTTGAAAGAGTTGAAGGACCAGTTGCAGGATCTATTGAGTAAGGGGTTTATTCTCCCTAGTGTGTCACCTTGGGGTGCACCGATTTTATTTGTGAAGAAGAAGGATGGGTTTATGAAGATGTGCATCGATTATAGATAGTTGAACAAGGTAACAATTAAGAATAAATATCCTCTTCCTCGTATTGATGATTTGTTTGATCAGCTTAAGGAGCGACCCTATTCTACAAGATATTCCTAAGACCACTTTTCAAACTTTTTATGGCCATTATGAGTTTCTGGTTATGTCATTTGGGCTGACCAACGCCCCAGCAACATTCATGGAGTTGATGAATGGGGTATTTAGGCCATATCTGGACTCCTTTGTGATTGTTTTTAGTGATGATATCTTGGTGTAATCCAAGACGGAAGAGGATCATTCTAGTCACTTAAGGTTGGCTTCAGAAATTGAGGGAGCAAAAGTTGTATGCCAACTTCTCCAAATGTGAGTTTGGCTTGATTATGTGGTATTTTTAGGACACGTGGTGTCCAAGGAGGGTATTAGGGTGGATCTGGCCAAGATTGAGGCAGTTAGAGGCTGGACCAGACCTACTTCCCCCACTTTGATTCGGAGTTTTGTGTGTTTGGATGGATATTACTGATGCTTCGTGCAGGGATTCTCTACTATTGCGGCCCCAATGACCAGACTGACTCAGAAGTTAATAGATTTTCATTGGTCTGATGAGTGTGAGGCGAGCTTTCAAAAGCTTAAGGCCTTGTTGACTTCAGCCCCTGTTTTGACCTTACCCAAGGAGGGTGTAGACTTCACCGTGTATTGAGATGCTTCTGGTATTGGTTTGGGTGGAGTCCTGAAGAAGAAAGGGAACGTAGTTACCTATGCATCTATACAGTTGAAGGAACATGAGAAGAATTACCCTACCTATGATCTAGAGTTACCGACGCTGGTATTTGGGTTGAAGCTATGGCATCATTACTTGTATGGTGTGCATTGTGAGGTATTCACTGATCACTAGAGACTTTAGTAAATCTTCAGTCAGAGGGATCTAAATTTGAGGCAGCATAGATGGCTTGAGCTACTGAAGGACTATAACATGACTATCTTTTACCACCCGGGGAAAGCCAATGTGGTAGCCGACGCTTTGAGTAGTAAGGCTCCTAGTATGGGGAGTCTTGCAGCAATTAGTGTTGTCAGGAGGCCTTTGTCTAGATATGTTTAGAGGTTAGCTAATAGCCTGATTTGATTGTGAGTTTCTGAAAAGGGTGGATGACTTATTGCTTCCATTGAGGCCCGCTCTTTCCTTAGTTGAGCAGATTCGGGAGAGGAAGTTTGTTGATGAAAATTTATATCTCATTTGGTACAAGGTATTGAAAGGTGAATCCAAGGAGGCTAGACTTGATTTAGAGGGTGTCTTGAGGGTTGGGGGATGGATTTGTGTGCCCAAGGTAGGCGACTTGATCAGATTGATACTAGAGAAGGATCATTGCTTTCGATATTCTATTCATCTAGGTGAGGCAAAGATGTATCATGACCTTAGTCAGCATTATTGTTGGTGTGGGATGAAGAAGGATATCGCAGAGTTTGTGTCCAAGTGTTTGACCTATCAATAGGTCAAGTGTGAGCACCAGCGGCCTAGAAGTGTGAGTTAGAGGATGCCCATTCCTACTTAGAAGTGGGGCGGATCACCATAGACTTCGTTATGGGTTTGCGTAACACCGTGGGTGGTTATCATTCTATATGGGTGGTGGTTAACAGACTGACCAAGTCTGCCCATTTTATTCCAGTTCAAGTGAAGTACATGACTGACAGACTAGCTCAGTTGTATATCAGTCAAATTGTTCGACTTTATGGAGTTCTAGTATCCATTATTTCGGATAGAGGCTCAGTGTTTACTTCGCACTTTTGGCATGCTTTACAGGAGGGTCTGAGCACTAGGCTTGATATGAGTACGGCTTTTCACCCACAGACTAATGGTCAGTTCAAGCAGACGATTCAGGTGTTGGAAGATATGCTCCGAGCTTATGTTATTGATTTTGGTTCTAGGTGGGATCAGCATTTTCTATTAGCAGATTTTGCCTACAACAGTAGCTATCACTCCAGTATTCAGATGTCCCCATTCGAGGCATTGTATCATAGGCGGTGTCGATCTCTTTTTGGGTGGTTCGACTCAGTTGAGATAGGCTCTTTAGGCACAGACTTGCTTAGAGATGACATGGAGAAGGTTCAGATTATCCAGGGTAGGCTTCTAACAGCCCAGAGTAGGCAAAAGACCTATACGGATTGGAGGGTTCAACCATTGGATTTCATGAAGGGTGATAATATTTGGCTCAGAGTGTCGCCCATGAAGGGCGTGATTCATTTCAGAAAGAAGCCCAAGCTTAGCCCTTGGTTTATTGTCCCATTTGAGATTTTAGGGCAAATTGGAGAGGTGGCTTACAGATTGTCCTTGCCACCTAGCTTATTAGTGGTAAATCTTGTGTTTCAGGTTTCCATGCTCTGGAAGTATATGCCAAATGAGTCTCATGTGTTATCACTTGACACGGTAGTGTTGGGTCTAGATTTGACTTTTGAGAAGGAGCCCATAGCTATCCTTGATAGATAGGTCCTGATCTTAGGAACAAGGACATAGCTTCAGTGAAGACACAGTTGAGTCATAGAGGTGACTTGGGAGTCATGCGCGTCTGATATCCAAAGCTTTTTGAGGCTTCAGGTACTTTCTTTAACTTTTTGTTCGAGGACGAATATGGTTTTTAGTGGTGGATGATGTAATGACCCTGAAGGTCATTTTTCGAATTTATCATAAAAAGACTATTTACCCCTCCTAGTAGTTTTCTCGATTCATATTTGACTGATATCCGTTGTCGATTTCATAGTTTTCTTGAAATTGAGATTTTTGGTAAACTTTGAGTTTTAGAGGTTAAGAATGACTCAAAAGTGGCATTTGGGGTCATTCGGAGTTTCAAGTCTCGGAATGGAATTCCATTCTATAAGTTCTGAAACATTGAAATTGGTCTAGGAGAGTTGACGGAATCGCATTTGGGGTCATATCGTGAATTTGAGGGGTTGAATTGGAAATAGTTGAATTTTTGGCCATAGGTTTGACTTTGGTCAACACTTCAAGATTCAATACTCGGAATTGAATTCCGACGACTCCGTTGGATTTGGAGGGTAATTTTAGGCCTAAAGAGAGTTCCTATGTAATTTTCGAAAGCTCCGAAGACCTTTTGGTCTTTTGAGGCATAATGTTGGTCTAGTTGCGACTTTTTAGTTTCCAAGTCAAAGAGGACTTGAAATCGAATTGTGATAGTCCGTTGAGTTCAAAATGTCGAGTTTAGTGCGAATGCATATATGGTATGTGTATACGGGATCCCAAACAAATCCTGAGGGTCATTCGGAGACTTGGAGACTTAAGTAATAGTGTTGTCATCTGGTGCTTGAGAGTTCTTCCCTACGTTCGCGGAGACTTGCCCGCGTTCTCGGAAGGAACGAAGTTCCTTCTCCGTGTTCGCGGAGGCTTTTCCGCGTTTGCGGAAGAATAGTTGTCCCTCCTCTATGTTCATGAAGCTTATACCGCATTCACGGAGGGATGTCTGGTTAGAATCCGCGTTCATGGAGTTAGTGATCTGCGTTCGCGAAGAGAAAATGACCCCTAAATAGTGACAAAGTCGGGGTCTAGCCTATTTTCACCACTTTGGTGATTTTGAAGCTTAGAAAAGCAATTTTTAGAGGAGATTTCGTGGGAAAATTTTGGGGTAAGTGATTCTAACCTCCAAATCCAAATACCCATTGATTGTTTGAGAGTTTTAGCATGAAATTGAGGTTTTTAAATTGGAGAGGTTGGGGTTTTCAAGAACTTGAATTAGTTTCAATGTTTTAGTTACTATAAGCTTGTTTTAAGTCTAAATCCACTTCCGTTTTCACTAGTCAACTCCAAATACCTTGAGGATGTTGTTTATGTAAATATTTCTAAAAAATTTTGCTTGTTTTGGAATTGGATTTTTCAGGCATTTCGGGTCAATTTTGGCCCAGTTTCCAAAAATATGATATGGATATCGTTAGTTCTATATTTTGATTCGAAAATTGAATTTGTATTGATCGTGGTGAATTGGAGTGCATTCAGAAGGGGAAAGCTCACGTGGAGTGACCGTTTGGGAATTGGCAAAGTAAAGTGGACTCTTAAAACTCCGTGAATCTCTTAGAATTCCCGAATATCCCATTGTATATGTGTTGGGGAGTAATGGGGATGAAGTTACGGGTTTAATTGTGATATGAATTAATCTAAAAATGAATCATTGGGATTAATAAAAGATGATATGTGATATTATTGAATATTGAAACTTAAATACCATAATCTAGATATCTATGTGTATTTGATGAAATACTTGATAGTCTAATTGTGATTGCAGGTTGTGTGAATTGATTATTCCTCATTACTTGCGTGAGCATACTATTGCATTGGTTCTGAAACACTGTGATGAGAGGTATATGATTGATAGGCTGAGGTCATTTTTGACGAGATTATATTATCGAGGTCATTTTTGGTGAGAGATTGATAGGCCAAGGTCATTTCTAATGAGATTACATTGTTGAGGTTATTTTTGGCTAGAGCATATGGCCAAGGTCATTTCCGGTGAGGTTGTGGGGCTGAGGTCATTTCTGGTCAAAGATTATATTGTCGAGCATATTTTCGACGAGGGCATATGGCCGAGGTCATTTCTAGTGAGTTTGTGAGACCGAGGCTATTTTTGGTCAGAAATTATGATGTCAAGGTCATTTCCGGTCATAGTTTATCATGTCGAGATCTTTGCCGGGAATTGCATACATGCATGATCATAGAGTGTGCATATACATATTCTCATATCTGTGTTGACAGTTTGATACTTGTTTGTGACTTGTGAGTACTTGTACGATACATCCTGTGATATTGAGTTGTGATATGTATCTTATTGAATTGTATAGTATGAACTGTTAGGTTGGACTGATTTTTGTGTTGGTTATAGTCTGGAGGCTCGATTAAATGGACTACGTGTATTTTTTTATATTTACTTAGCTTTTCTAGTGACCTTACTGGGTACCGCATTGTTTGGTACTCACCCTTGCTTCTACACTTGTATAAGTTTCGAGTCTGGACTTTGATCATCGTTTCTTCTCTTAATCATTCAAGGATTCTGGAGTTAAGAGAGGTAGCCATCGATATCCAACGAACTCTCGTACTTCCTGTATTTTTATGCTTTACTCTATTTGAGAGTTGAAGACATATTGAGACTTGTACTTTTATTTCAGTTTTACTTTCGTTAGCTGCTTGTACATGTGACAACTAATCTTTGGGGATATTTAAGTGAAAGACTTCTGTCTTTTGATTATTATTTACTTATTTAGATTATTTTTGATTTATTTTATCGAGATGTTGGATTTTAGGCTGGCTTGTCCGGTGGGAAAGGACAGGTTCCATCATACCCGTATTCGGGTCGTGACATACACTTGTATAGGTTCTGAGCTCGGATAGTGAGTTTGAGTTATCCTTTATACTCTGAGGCTTCGAGGCGACTTTGAGAGGTAGTTGATTGACACCCAACGATCTTCCTTGTCCCTTTTCAATTATACTTTGTTCTATTTGAGATACAAAGACAGTTGAGACTTGTACTTATCTTTCACTTCGTATTTATTAGTGGCTTGTGCATGTGACAACCAGGTTTTGAGGGTTATTTGAGATTAATAAAGACTTCTTCTTTTTCTTATATAATCTATTGATTTCTTCTGCATTATTTTCTGCTTATGTTGGATTTAGGCTGACTGGTCCTGGTGGAATAGGACAAGTACCATCACACCCAAATTTGGGTTATGATAGTGATCCGGAAAGACCTCAACAAAGCATCTTAGTATATCATACATGAGCATACATAAGGTAAATAAGAAGCAAGAAGCTAAAATATAAATGTGAAATATAGGTCTCAACATGAATATCCCGGTAAAAGAGAAATCAAACTACTAACTCTCTAGATAAACTGGACAACATAGCCATGACAAATCTAACATGCCTCTACTACTATAGATGGAGCTTAGGACAAGCTCCTAGCTCACCAAAAACTTAGGAATGAAAGTCATCGAACATAATGGAAATCATCAGTGTTGCGTCCTTGGAACATGAGGACTCACCAACAAAGAAAGGTAAACAACAAATGTCTAGCCACCAACGGAATGCATAGGATGATCGTCAGACCCTACATTATCATACAATGTAGGCAAAAGTATGTGTTAGTACATTAAATGTACTATGTATGTGAGAAATATGCATGAACAAGAATAATCGGACATAATCAATATGAACATGTGATGCATGATGAAATATCTTCAAAACATGAAATAAAGCTTGAAAACATTTAAAACATTTCATAAGGTTAATGTATCATTAAATAACATAAGAACTTGTAAGACACAACATATACATATGTGGGATATTAACCTTAACCGATATTTAAGACCATGTGAGCTATAAAATAAAATTTGATGTAACTCCCACACCGAGAAAAGAGAGAGAATACTTGCCAAGGTAGACTACATATAAATATAAATATGAGTTATATGTGGATCCACTAGCTAAGTCAATAAGGCACCTACGGTGGTACGTAGTTTTGGAACTAAGAAACACTACTAGGATTTTCTTGTGGATCCCCACCACAAAGTTCTCTAGGTGATAAGTTAATCCCAACAAAATACGTATAAACATAGTCGTTAGGAAAGACAAATAAATATCAATCCATATTTATAAAATAACATAAGAATAGCTCCTTGAAAACTATGGTTATAATATAATATGTGGACACTTACCTTTCTATGCATTCAAATCATACTTTCCTTAATATTATGAGAAAACCTTTCATAATTCATGGTTGCTTCATTGAAACATACTTGAAAACATAATTCATAACTTTCATAAATTATTCATAAATTCTTGATCATAACTTCATAGTTTAAAACTTGAAATTTTATAGCATAATGCATGGGTCCTTGCAAAACTTTGTAAACATGTAATTGAACATCAATCATACATGAATAGACTGTTGAAATCAAGTAAAAGCATAATTAAATTGACCCAATGAAAATTGATCAAAATTCTAGCACCATTGAATTGAAATTGATATAGAAAAGGAGAAAATTTTGGGACTCCATGGATGAAATAGGATCCATGGATGAATTTCCACATACCTTGGTGGATTCTAGCCTTGAAATTTGAAAGAGGAGATTTGAAGCTTGAATAACCCTAATTCACCATGAGAGATCCTTTGGAGAAGAACATTTGAGTTATAGAGAGATAATTTTTTATTTCAATAGCTTGAGAAAGAATGAGTGGAATTTAAAGGTTTTTGATAGTTATGGGTTTTAGAAATAACTCCAAAACAACATAGTTTAGGGATTAAACAAGTCAGAAAAGACTAAAATAACCCCATTAAATGACTGACAGAGACTCATTAGTGAGATAGGTCGAGCTCACTGACCCAATCAGCGAGTCGTCAATCTCTCCCTCTCCTCACCTAACCTCCTCAAGTTCTGAGGAAAATTTCTTAGAAATATTTGGCGAGCTCAACTTAGCCCACCGAACTGTGTTGGCGAGTTGTAAAAGTCTCTTTATTCTCACCAAAAATCCTTGTTTCCAAAGTCAAATTTTCAAAAAAAAAATTGAATGAGTACTTGTGCCCTTTGGCGAGTTGTCGAACCCCTTTCGACGAGTCGTCGAGTCCATTTAGCGAGTCACAATCGTTATTTTTCTTTTAACTTGATCCAAACATAGAGGAATTTTCTCGGTCACTATAATTGGTCTTTGAAAAACATACTTGTTCCCCCTGCAATATTATTTTGCTCATTCTGAATTATGCTTACCCTTAGACTATTTCTTATTTCTTTCACAATTGTGTGAAAGAACTTAGTATTTATCTCTCCATTATTGAACACTCTAATTCAATTTTTTGCTTCCAAAATTCCTCTCTTTGGAGATTCTTGTTTAAATTTACTTGAGCCTTGTGCAGTCTTTATTGATTTCAGATGGATCAATCTCAAATGTATTTGCTGCATTTTATAATTTCCTCAAGTGTGGCAATCTCTTGGTAAATGTTTCAAAAAATAATTTTATTCTATTGAGTGATAGCTTTATTTACCCTATTTAACTTATGATGAAATAAGCTAAAAGGATTACCTTCAAAATCAACCTTTCAATGTTACCTTATGACCCCCTTGAAAGATTCCTCATTTAACCAAAAATTCATAAATCTGAAAGATTTTACCACCTCATTACTGCTAGTGCTGAACTTAATCAAAAGTGAAAAAATAATTTGACCCGTTCCTTATTAAATATTTCATATCCAACACTGAAAAAAATATTTTACGTTCAATGATTATATAGTATCCTATCCAGACGTTTAAATATGCATTATTTATCTGTTTTGTTATTCCACCAGGTATATTTTCTTCCATTAAATTCATGGTCTTCTAAACTACATACATTAATATAATAATTAAAATCTTCCACTTCTAAACTATAATAACCCCAGACCCCATGTTGTGGGATTTCACTGGGTTGTTGTTGTTGTTGTTGTTGTTCTATAATAGTGACTGGAAAACCTCCCCCCCCCCCTCTAATTTTTCTTCCTCATTAGTGATTACACTGAAGTCACCTCCTACTAACCAAGGTAGTCGCATTGACCTTGCCACCTCCTATAGAGCTTCTCATAACAAAAGCCTATCTATCTGAGTGCATTTTGCATAGACTAGAGGTACTACTACTTCAATCCCTTGACTCTGATTTTGCAGCTTCATAGTAATTTGTTGTGTTCATTCATTAAGATTGTGTATTCAATAGTTGCATCAAGAAATATCCATATCTTTTCATTTAAATTTTTCATTGCATGTACGTTCCTAGATTTCTCCTATAATATCTTCTAGATTTTGACTATCTTGAAAAGTTTTCAGTAGTTCTACAAAGTAAAATTGATGTCTCTTCTACAAAGTAATTAGTCTGGTGAATGTTTTTTTGAATATTTATGGACCTGATGTTCCAGATTAATGCACTCATTGAAGCTTATTACTTTTGCTAAAGTACTTAGGGGTCATTTGGTTACTGATTAGAGTCATACAGGTATTAGTTATGCAGCTATTAGTTATGCAGGTATTAGTTATACAAGGTTTAGTTATGTAGGTATTAGTTATGCAGGGTTTAGTTATATAGAGTTTAAAAAAATAGTGAGCTAATTCTAATTTCTTAATTTCAAAATGTTTAGTGAGCTAATATTTATTATTCTCATTAAAATAAATAATTATCTAAATAACACATTAAAATTTAAATAAATACAAATAGCTAAAACAATAAAGTAAATCACAAATAACTAAAAGCAATTAAGTAATTTGTATTGAATAGGATTAAGCAATCAAGATAAAAAAAGGGTAAATGTGTAATTTATTATTTTAATATATGTATAACTAATACCCACATAACTTATTCCACCTTCTATCCCACATAACTTGTACATAGATTTCCTCATATATTATGTAAATATTAATTGTGTAGGATTACAAAAAATGCATCCAAAAATTGTATAAAAGTAATACGTGAATAACTTTTATCTTATTTGCAAACCAAACATGGTATAAAATTAATACGTGAATAAGCTTTGTGTTTATCCCATAACCAAATGGCCTCCGGACCCTTATTGTTTTTCTTTCAAGTGTTTGGGAGGCAGTGTTTTCTATCCCTTTCTTCTACTACTTTTCACGATTTGTTTTAATTTTATCAATGTTTTTAGCAGAAAGGTCCCCTAGTGGCTACTTGATTGATCAAATGCTTTAAATTCTCTGTATCCATATTTTCTTCAACTTTGTTACTTGTTGCATTTTGAATATTACATTATAATATAACTGGGGTTATTACATTATTATCTACTCATGATACAACTATTGCTCTCTTTTCTCCCACTAGTTCTTCCTCCTTATTGCTTTCCTTTTCATCTCTTTGAATATGTAGTATTTATACATTAGTTTGTTGATTTCATCCATGTTATTGTTATTCATGCCCTTGTGCTTTACTTTGATTTTTTGTGGGCTTTCTCTTGTCTTATCCTTTGCTAGTGACTTTTCAAACCTTTGATTCACCTCTCTAGCCATGTCATTATGTTCTTGTGATTCTTTGTGCTACCCATCTTCATGTTGCAAATCTTCATTAGAGTGTATCAAAAGTTTTTGTACTTCCTCCTCATTTATGTGGTCATATTTGTATTTACGTTGTCTCTGCATTCACTCTTGTTTGTTATACTAACTTTACCACTTATCAAAACTTTTCTCTTATGGACAGTAGTATCTATTATTTGTTTTTTCTCTTCCTCATTCTCATTTTTCTTGTCTTCTTTTTCTTCATGCAACTCTGGATGAATATTTCAACAATTAGCCTGATCATGCTCTTGTAAGTAATATTTTTTATAATATTTAGACATATAATCATACTGTATTTTGAATTCTCTTGGACTTAGTTTCTCCTATAATATCATCCTTCTCATTACTTGTTGGGGTAATTTTGCCACTAGATCTACCTCAAGATTAACTTTTTCTTTGCACAATTTGGACTCATTTGAATTTTGATGGTCATATTTAATGTATGGGAATTCCCTAATGCTGAAGCAATTGAAAAAGTTGCCTCTTTTGCAAAGAAATTGAATGGTAAATCAGGCATTAAAATTCATGTTGCTCCAATAGTAATTTCCACATCTCGCTCAAATCATGAATCTCACTTCAATGTACGTATTTGCCAATACATCTCATTTACCTTAACGTAATATGTCATTGTTGAAAGTAATTGAACATAATCCTCCAATCATGACAGCCTTATTAATATGTGTCTTGAATCAATACTCCAGTTGTACACTCTCCCTTGATTCCACATTGTTCAAAAATTACCTTCCTAAGTTCCTTTATGCCTAGTTTGCATAAGAAATTTTTTCTATTATAGCGTATTGCAAGTTCTCATGTATAATGAGATGTCTGACTTCTGATTCTTTCCACGAAATGTTATGTTCTCCATGCTACATGACAACTAGCTTGGATGGGACTTTAGGTATAGTTGTAGCAATAGGTTTAGGTTAAAGAAGATTTGCATATTGAGGGGTGATCGGTTCAAATTGATTTGTATCCACTCTTTTGGGATTGATTTTGGTTTGTAATGGTGGGAACTCTTTCCGTAGGTGCATTCCAGCAGCAGTGGTGGCCATATTGGCTACCAGTAGAGTTTAGGTTTATGGGGTTTTAGGTTTTTTTTCTTTTAGAGAGTTTTTTCCTCGTCTTTAAGCCGACTCATAACACTATCTATATATATAATAAAGGAGAGTAATTTACAATGTAATTAAGCGTACTACTACTACTACTTCTACTAAGGGAAAAAGAGTACATCGCGTATTAATTCCCCTTAATGGGAACATTAATCTAAAGACATGAATCTTTGCAGTCCAAGCTTGTGCACCTCTTTCACAAAAGTTGTATTTGGTAGAGACTTGGTGAATAAATCAACGATATTATTTCTTGAACAAATTTGTTGCACGTTGATATCACCATTCTTGGGAGCTCATGTGAGTAGAAAAGCTTTGGCGAAACGTTCTTTGTTCTTGCTCCTTTTATGAATCATCCCTTCAGAACCAAAGAATTATGCAAGTTTCTCACTTCAACTTCTATAAATAAAGAGATAATCTATTTCTATAAATAAAGAGATAATCTATTGCTTTTTGAAAACTCTTCAATAATTTAATTAGAATCATCAACTTGCATAATAATATGAAAGATACTCATATAAGGATTATGAACAACTTTGTCAAGAACTTGTATATGCTTCATACATTTTGAATTCTTCAGATATTTTCATATTTATTTTGTCAAGTGACAGCATCCAACATTAAATATATGGCATCTTCTAGTGTCTAGATTACAAGTCAAATAAGCATTTATGCTTACCAAGATGCATCATTCCACTTTTCACTCGATAAACATTTCTACATCAGCATGCTTTAATAGACTATAGAATTTAGATCTTCATAATCTTTTATAATATTGTGCGCTATTGTATCAAGATATCATCAACAAAATATCATTTTGTATCGGTTTGCAATGTGACATAACTTGATATCTCATCACTTTATTATTTTGAGGTACATACCCCTCTCATGAGGTTTCATGAAGTGTTATATCGTACGCTCATCAAGAGCACATTACCTCCCCATTATGATCATTTTCATTTTCTCCTCCCTTCTTTTAACGATTATTTTATTTAGAATCTATTAGCTTCATGCATGATATAGACTCTGACCTTCAGGACATTCAAAAGGAGCATCTTCAACCCTTGGTTGCTTCTTATCTCCCCCTTATGTTAGACAAACTAAAATATATCCCAATCTATTTTGGAGAATCCATCCTAATGCATCATGGTATATTCATTAATCATATACCGCACATCAAATCAAAATTAATAGATGGAAATCACATGATCCTTGACCATAAATCAATTGAGAGGGAAAATGATCAAAATTTATTAGTCTGATGCATATCTTTATATGCAATTTATCATATCTCAGATTATGAAGCCATGTTCTCATAAGCAATGGCTGACTATTTATTGGAGACATTTGATGTCACATCAGCTTGGATATTTATCAATAATATCAAGATAAATTGTCTTGAATACATATTCTGAAAGTTGTGCTTTTAACTCAATTATTTTGCACAAACAATTTTGTGAATGTCAAACTGCAGGTTGACAATAAATGCACATGTGATTATCTTATAGATGCATTTATTTATCATATCACAAATCACATGACAAGTGAATGGGCCCATATTCACCTTTATACTTTTAAGAATTTGGGGATTCAATCTCAACATTAGTTGATCCAATCAACTTATATATGAGAACAAATAACAATTTTTGAAGAAGTTTTTAGTATATGTTGAACACTTAATATGCACATCTCTCAGATGACCAAATCGTTTGTGCCAACTGATAAAATTATTTGTACTAGTAAATTTCAAGTTTGCCATGACATACGTTATTTTCTCAAGTAAACTTCATATTTACTACTTCAGAGGTAATTTCAAATGTATTTCTTTTCAATTACTCTACCACTTCTGAAGGTAAGTCGTGATCTCATCACGATAAAATGCACATTCATATTAATAAGCTTCCATTTTGCACTATCACATTCACTTCAATATTGGGTTTATTCAATTCCAATCTATAGGCAATAATCATTAAATGATTGAGATGAAAACTCTATAGCATTATCAGGACAAATGGACTTCATCTGATTATCAAAAAATTGTGTCTGTAATCATATTATTTATGCCAACAATTTTGCAAATGTCAAGTTACGAGATGGCAATAGACACACATGAGACCATCTAGAAGAAACTTCTATTAGGACCACAAAATATCTAAACAAAAATAGGTCCGCAAATATTCCCGTAACGTTCCAAGAACGCAGGGAAATCAATCTCAACATCCGTTGGTGATGGTCTCACAATTAACTTGCCTTGATAACAAGCAATACAAGAAAATTCACCATTTAAAAGAATCTTTAAGTTCTCTAATGGATGTCCATTTGAATATTCTATAATTCTTTTTATCATTATCAAAAGTCTTCATTCTTAATGAATGAAACACAATCATCTAAGTATATCAAATTATGATATCTTAGTACCTCATTCCACGTTCATGTGCATTATTCAACAACTTGTCTTCTTTCAGACATATTATGCATTGCTACCACATTCAATTTAGGGAATGGATCTATCTGTAGCATTTATCAAAAGTTCCCATTCTTCATGAAGGGAACACACCATCTAAGCATATCAATTTATGATAGCTTAGTACCTCATTCTACATTCATATGCATTATTCAACCACTTGTCTTCTTTGAGACATATTATGTACTGCTATCACATTCACATCAAGGAATGGAGCAAATTCAGTGAAATAGATTTCATGACTTTTTCACCAAAGCACATTATTTTATTGTAGTAATCATTATATCATCACTATGGTGCATTAGGACTTTAAATCCAATGTCTTGTCAATAAAAGGCTTGTTATGCCATGAATCATTGGGACTAAAATCCAAAGTCTTTCACCATAGTGCACCAAGACACGAACCTTATGTCTCACTCTCTTGGTCCGATTGGATATAAATCCATCATCTTACCCATATAAAGGCGTTTTAGGCCATAAATCAATGGGATTTAATCCATTATCTAATCATCATGATGCATCGAGTATATAATTCGATGTCTTACTCTTTTGATGTGATAGGGGTTGAATCCATCATATTACCCTCAACCAATGACATAATATGCCAAAATACAATAGAATTCAGAAAAAGATAAAAAAGACAGTCCATAATCCGCTGAGTTTCGAATCGTTCCCTCAAAAAAATTGTGATTCAATTCCGAGTTTCGAACCATGCACTCAGAAATTTTGTGAATCAATTTTTTACTTAATAATAAAATAAGCTAAACCTTTCAAATAAAAATGGATCTATCTATTTTTCTTAAATCTCATTAATATTGAGAAAGTACACTCGTTAATATAAAAATTAGTCAATATAATATTTCTTTAAATTATTAGACATTACGTTTTCTCTTCTTTTAGTATTAGTGAATATAGATAGTGGCAGCAACATGAGATGTACGAATCATTGCAATTGCCGAAGCAATTTTCCTGCACACTGTATGTTAATCTAACAATGAAACATGAAAAAAATCAAATCGTACCTGATAGCCTTAAATAAGGGATGAAAAAAACTCTTGCTGATAACAACGTGATATGAAACTATATAAAATAAGAAGAAGGATAAAGTAAGAAGAAGAGAAAACACTTCTTATTCATCTTGAGGGATATTTAATAGTCAACTACAATGAAGGAAAACCCCTTTATCTAGAGGAGAAAACTGACTTGGTCTCTAAGCACGATTCCTAACTTTTTTCCCAAAAAATCTACATAATAAATATTCACTAAACACAAATATGTTTATAACATTTTTTCGTACTTTTAGGAACTTTTTAAGAAAAAACTGCTCATTTAGTGATATTTAGATAATTCAATAAAGAAAATGGATTGACTTTCAATGGTTAGGAAAAAAATAAAATATCTCATTGATTTCAAATACTTCTACCAGTTCAAATATTATAAAAATGTATTCTATTTAAAAAAAATAAGGATAAAGAAGAAGAATAAAAAGATATTTTCTTTAAAAATTGATATGCTATTGAATTCGAATTTAAAGATATTTGAGTTGGAATAGAGTTTTATCTTCTAACATTTCTTATCTATACTCCTATAATATTATACTATATAATGTTAAGCTTTCTTCTCTCTTTTTTTAGTTATTCATCATCGGCTTCTGTTATACCCCTAATAAAAAATTAAGCTAAGACCTGAGCTACTCTTCTTATGCATTTAGGTCTGAACCTAATGACTTCTAATTGTATATATATTTTAGGATCAATTCCTAAGTATTTGAAGTGTATTAAAGGTGAATTAGGGTCATAAGGAACCTCTAGTACTAAGTTGAGTTCAAATATCCTTTACCGATTAAGTTTTCGATAAGATCTTATAATGATCAATTTTAAACGACTATAGCTCTCAAAATATTAAGATCTATGCAGCCCATGACCTATCAAATTAAATATCTACATGTCCTCTTTCTAATGCAACCAAGTTTGTCTTATTTGGAGTTTGAGTTAAAGAGTTATGCCCATTTTAGTGAAGCTGCTAAAAACTGAATATAGGGAGAAAGTCCGTGTCGCGGACTTGAGGAGGTATTTTTGATTTTCAGGATATTTTGAGACAGTAGAGTCTGCGATTTCCCCACGTCGCGGAGTGCTGAAATCTAACCTAGGGAGAAGGTCCGCTCGCGGACCTAGGAGTGGATTTTTGCCTGTCGACTGTTTTAATGAGGGACGTCCGGTCTTTTCTCCACCTTTCCCAAAACATAACCCAACCCATTTTGGGACTAAAATTCATCCCTTATCAGTACCCTAAGGGTATTTTCTTTCATTTAACACTTAGAATATTGAGAGAAGAGAATTGGAGAGAAGAAAGAAAGATAGGATTCAAGGTTTTCAAGCCATTCCTTCAAGTATCGATCGTCCCTTCGATTTTCAATTATGTAAGGCTAATCACAACGTTGGAATGAGTTTTTTCTCGTTCCCTACACATTTGTTTCATCAAAAATTGAGACAGAGTTGAGTTCAAATCCTGTTTGATTGGATTATGGAGTTATTTGTGTAATTTCTTATCGAGTTCTATATATATATATATATATATATATACATGAATATATCATATTGATGCTTATGATTGGAGTTCTTAAGTGATTGTTCATGATTTCATTCCCATGAACCCCTACTGAGTTGATGATTTTTACAGTATATACATTTATTTTCAGATGAGGAGAATGATTTTCATGCATTTAACATATTCTAACTATATTCATCTTTGACTAAGAAAGAGTTTGAGCATGAGTTGAGTTTGAGAAGTTTACCATTTAATATTTGGAGCATGAGTATTTTGTTAATAAACGAGTTGAGCAATATTACATTAAAACATCTATTTTGAGTTGAATTGAAGAGTTAAATTAAGCTTTAAATACATTCTTTGAGTTGAGATGAGCTGAGTTTTGAGCTAAGTCCAAAAGAGAATAAATGAGTTAATTGAGTACTTCATTCTATATGAGCATAATAAAGTATTTTGGAAATAATATTGAGCACCGATTTAGGTAAGAGTAGAGAAAACTCAAACCTCATAAATTACGTAGCCAACGTAGGATAGAGGTTATGCCTCTCTAAGTCCCAAAACAATGGACTTTGATTTATTTTGGATCCACTGAGTTTGAGCATCCTTTACCTTGGCAAGGTATTGGACGGTTGCGGCAACGACAGTTCTTAAGCATTGTATCATCAGTATCTCTTAGGTGATGGTTGTCGGTTAGAGAAACTCCCTAAAAATGACTTGGTTTGATTTGATTGAGTTGCATAATATTGAGTTATTTTCAAAGCATTATTTATTTATTTTAAACTGTATGCTTATTGATTAAGTCGATTTTAGAGTCGAGTCCTTTGAGTTGAGTCTTTGATTGAGCTCCCTTGATATTGAGTTGTTGAATAGTATTTCCTTCAGCTATTTTACATACCCGTACACTCCATGTACTGAAACCATTTGGTCTGCATCATTTCATGATGCAGATACAGGTGCTAGAGATCATCAACAAACGCTCCGTTGAAGATCCTTTCCTTCCTGATAGTGGTGAGACCTCATTGCTTTCGGGAGTAATCATATTTATTTTCAGTTATTTTTTTTGAGTATTTCCTTTCGGGTAGTCGTGGACTTTTCTCGGTACCCTCTTGATATTTGATAGAGGCTTCTTAGACATAGACTGAGTAGATTGAGTTGAGGTCTCCTTGAGTTGTTGTTTTCTCCAAAAATTCTATTTTTATGAGATTGAGTTGAGCTATTTGAGATTGTTGATTTTAAGATTTTCAACTTTATTGTGTATTGAGGTTAGCCCACTTAAATGTTTCTTTGGGTTATTTTAGTCTTCCGCTGATGTAATTGAATGAGTGATTGGACCAAGTGGTTCGCTTGGGGCCAACAATAGTCTCTAAGTGTCAGTCATGCCTAGGATACCCTCTCGGGGCATCACAGCTTCATTGGTGAATTTATTTACTGCATTCTTCATTTTTTGAATCTTTTTTAATTTAATATTTTCTTTTTTTATATGCAGAGAGTGATGATCATAACACAAGCTACTATTTTTGCTACTATATACAGGCGTGAATTAAAGAAGGCAATATTTTTTATTCTAAATTTCTTCATTTGTTTTTTGATTAAAAAAAAATTATTACATAAGTGAAAAATGAAAAATCACCTTCTATTGAGGAGTTTAGTTAAGCATTTTAACTTTTAAATGCTAACTTTTGTTACCATTTTTATGTTATAATTTTATTAAAATATAAGTTTTTTTGTCACGACATAACCCACCAGGACGTGCGGGCACCCAGTTTAACACCTAAATAGGAGAACCCTTAACCCCCTAAATAGAAATAACATGCGGAAGTTTAACAAAATACTATAATAAGTAGGAAGGGTTATAAAATCACCTTATATTAATTTTACAACTCCAAGGTTCCTTATAAAGAACAATTTAACACCCCAAAGGATACTAGTCTAAACAGGTACAAGAGCTTCTAAAGATATAATATACAATAAAATTATGACTCAACTCCCACCATAAGAAAGAAAAGGTAGAAGCTGTTAGAGAATCATCCTTGTTTTCAACTAAGAACATCATTGACCCTGCAACCAGACTATGCCAAGTGGCATAGCAAGAGTAGTATCAGTACAAAAAATATGTATTGGTAGGCATCATCGGTCAATCCGATACCCACCGCACAATATAAGGAAATCAACAAGAAGAAACCATGTTCTTAAGGAAATACACTCACCAAACCTTTATGCACAACTCTTATCATTCCCATTAACCTCATTAAAGTCGTTCAAGACTAACTTTCATCCCTACTAGTTGGTCCGCTGCCAACTCTAATACAGATCAAGGCTAAGCACTTCTATCACATAGGAAAGTTTCCAAACTACGAGCCATTACTAACTTTGTCTAACCAGTCTACTATCTTTAGCTTTCACACTCACACCTGGCCCTAGAACAATTTATATCTTACTTGAAAGAGAAAAATATTTATTTGGACAAACGATCCTCTCATAATCGTACTGGCCTGCCATGGAGGGATCTATCCCGCTCTGATGGCCTCGCCACAGCGGGATTCCTCCCGCCAGGGTGGCTTGCCCGAAGGAAAAAACTCTGAATTCTCTCCAAATCCTTCCTTTAACAATGTGCCCACAAAACATCAACAACACCTGACTTAAGTCACTAATCTCACTTAACAACGCATCGAATGCTCTCTATTTGTTTGCCCACGATCTCATACCTATGATGCGGACGCATCTAGCAACCATAATAAAATCTGAATAGGCATATATTGGAACATATTATCAATTTATAATTTCAGAAGTAATATACAGTTCCACAGGGTAAACCTCAAATACAACAGTCAACATAGTAACACTTAGACCTTCAGTCCCTTTATATCAATTATTGCATAGGATGGGCATGCTCAATTATAATTTGATCAGTTTTTCTATCATCACCTATATAGTCAAGATCAATTCACAGATGAAAGCCACACAATGGTTCTCTCATGGAACTCATACCCAAATAATATATGTGTCAGAATGTGACATCTGATCCAATATCACAATCACAAACACAAGCAAAGTCCAGAACGAATAGTTCACATACTTGCGCAATCAAGTAACAGGTTTATTGCATGCAAGTGATGACAAATAGTCATTTCATTAGTTTCATTCTATCTTTCCCTTCATTAACAATATTTCATCAAGCTTTTTTTATTCAAGGCATCACTTTTGGTAGAGCAAGTTCAATATTATGGACTTTACAGTCTTGGAATTGTAGACCAATCACAACAAAATATCAGTCATCCAACCACAACAGTTAAATGCATAGAAAACTTCACAGCATTACTCAATCACTATTAAGAGACTCTTTATGATATAGACTAAATCATAACCTACAGCCATAAGTAATCAAATAGGTTCATGGCATGAGATTTATCAACACTAAGTCATTCACATTCACCCTTTATTTCATGATATGCATCGCTCAAGTATTTCATAGGGAATAGCCAGCATGAACACACAAAATTATTGGTATAAAAATATCCCTTTCTATACATCAATAGCTCATAACCCACAAGTCTCAAGATCTCCTTTATGACCCAGCTATTGTCTACACTTAATCTCACAAGAGTCATTGACCTTCTAAACAGTTTCACCAAGGTTAACATTCAAAGATTGGACCTTTATTATTAGTCACATAATGATCATGACCCACAACATATATTCTCACTCTAAACAATAATTGACTATCATTTAACCATTCAGACTCCGTACCTGAAGGTCTAAGCATGAAATCTCCCATCAATTTACATTATATTAAGCAATGGGAATGAATTTTTAACTACTCAATGGAGAAAACCTAGCCTACCTGGACGCCAAGAAATTGTAGAAGGATTATAGCACGATCCCTGACTTCCAAAAGGAGAAACTATGGAGACGAGCTTGAAATCTGTGGATTGTAGCCTTCCTTGTGCTAGAATTCCCTTCTTCCCTTATCTCCAAGCCCAGAGCAGCTTTTTGGAGGTTTCTAGGATAACTCCTTCTATTTTGGCAGTTAAGGGAAGAAGTAGATAATAAAAATTCACTCCTTTTTGATTCTGTCCTGTCAAATTCCGCTCTGGCGGCCTAATCCCGCTACAGCGGCCCAACACAAATAGTTCTCAGTAAAAAGAGCATAACGTTTTACTCCGAACGCTAAATGAAGAAAACTCAGTAGAGTTGGAAAGTAGACTCATAGCCTTTAATTTGATAGGTTATGGGCCACTTAATTCTTTATAGACTAATAGTTATGATGATTTGAAGTTGATCCTACTTTAAACTCAAGTCCGAAACTAAATCGGAAAGACACTTTGAACTTAACTTTAAGATAGAGACATTGTACAACCTTAATTCACAACTAATGCACTCCATACCAAAGAGTTGATCCTAGTCTTATGAAGAATGAGATTCGTATACATTTACCGCAAATATTTGTATGCAAGTTATCAAAAAGTCACATGAAAATTTTAGACAATAATATTAAGTTGAGTAATAATATTTAATTTGAATTACAAAATAATGATTTTGAATCTATGGATAAATTATTTGCATTTAAATTTAGATTAATTTCTTTTGAAAAATAAGCTTTTGAACTAAATTTGTGGAATTGAGATACGTACTTTGATGGAAAAATTACTAGGAAAAATACTTTAAAATAAATAATTACTGATTTTAGCGATATATTTTATTTATTACTATTTATAAAAATATTATGATATATCTACTATGTATTAAAAATAATTATGCATGCAATATAAATGTATTATAAGTGTTTTAAAATATATTATACTTGTTTGGTAAGAAATTGACACAATGTATTATAAGCGTATTAAAGTATGTGATAAATAAATTATCCATGAATAAAACTTGTATTATATGAGTTTTATAAATTATTCTCGCTAATATGTATTAAAATTGTATTATAAATATTCAATGAAAAAAAAATATTATTGCTATAAATAGTAAATATTTTCGTAATGTAGTACATTTATGTAAATTTCCCTAGTTTGATGGATGTGAATTGGTTTGAGTTTAATTTTCTTATTTTTAGGAATTTTGGCAGGAAAAATTATTCATTTAGTGGTATTTAGATAATTCAAGAAAGAAAATGTGTTAAAAACTCTCAATTGTTAGGGGGGAAATAAAAAATATGTCATTGATTTTGATTATTTCTCTCAATTCAAATATATAGCTTACAAGAAAAATATGTATTGTATTTAAAAAAATCAACGATAAGAAAGAGTAATTAAAAAAAATTCTTTTAAAAATTTGATATGATAATTCGAATTTGAAATTAATTAAAATTTGAGTTGGAATAGAGTTCTAACTTCTAACCTCTCTTATATATATCCCTATAATAATATATAATGTTAAGCTTTCTTCTCTTTTTTTGTTATTCATTATTAGTTTCATTGGTGATTTCATTTACAGCATTCACCATATTCTTTGTTTTCTACAAAAAAAAAATTAATATTTTTATTTTTATATGCACATGAGTGATGATTGTATTACATGCCATTTTTTTGCTATTATATACATGTTTGAATTGAAGTAAGTAATATTTTTCATTCTAATTTTGATAAAAATAAATACATTCGATTACGTGAGTTAAAAATAAAAAAATTACCTTTTATTGAGAAATTTAGTCAAGCATTTTAGCTTTGTAAATGATAACATTTATTATCATTTATATATTATTGTTTTATTAAAATAAAAGCTCATATTATCTTATGTGTTTTTTTTGTAATGGTCTATTTATTTAGTCCGATATTGCAATTTTTTTTGAGGTGCCTTGGTGTATGTTGTTCGCAGATGACATAGTCCTGATTGACGAGACTCACAACGGAGTTAACGACAAGCTGGAGGGCTGGAGACAGACGTTGGAGTCTAAAGGATTTAAATTGAGTAGGACCAAGACAGAATACTTGGAGTGCAGTTTCAGTGGCCTGCCGCGTGAGGCTGACGGGGAAGTGAGGCTTGGTACCCAGGCCATTCAAAAGAAAAGAAGCTTCAAATACCTTGGGTCTATTATACAGGAAGATGGGGATATCGACGACGATGTTTCACACCGCATCAGTGCAGGGTGGATGAAATGGAGGCTCGCCTCCGGAGTGCTGTGTGACAAGAAAGTGCCACCAAAACTCAAAGGCAAGTTCTACAAAGTGGTGGTTAGACCGACCCTATTGTACGGGGTGGAGTGTTGGCCAATCAAGAAACTTCATGTCCAGAAGATGAGAGTCGCGGAAATGCGAATGCTGCGGTGGATGTGTGGGCACACTAGGATGGATAGAATTAGGAATGAAGATATCCGAGACAAGGTAGGAGTGGCATCGGTGGAGGTGCGAGAGGTTGGCTATGGACGGTTTCAGGAGGGGCAAAGGGAGGCCGAAGAAATATTGGGAAGAGGTCATTAGACATGATATGGCACAGTTGCAGCTCTCCGAGGACATGACCTTAGATAGGAGGCTATGGAGGACTCAGACTAAGATAGTGGGCTAGGTGGCCGATCGGTTCTCCATAGTAGTCGTAGTCGCGCTCATTTGTCTTAACATAGGATTTTGCATGGGATTATTGCTTATATTAGTTGGCCCAGTCTACTTTGGGTATCCTATTTTATCTATAGTAGTTAATGCCCCTTTATCCCCGATCTTTCCTACCCTGACTTTATCGCTTTATCGCTCTCATTATTTATATCTTTATATTGTCTGTTATATGCCTGGCTTTACTGACCTATGTCTTGTTTTCCCTTGTTTCTCCTCCCTTGTTCTTCTCTCTTAAGCCGAGGGTCTTTCGGAAACAGCCGCCCTACCTTTTAAGGTGGGGGTTAGGTCTGCGTACACTCTACCCTCCCCAGACCCCACATGGTGGGATCACACTGGGTTCGTTGTTGTTGTTGTTGTTGATATTGCAATTTTTTTTGGATGAAAACAAGAAGCTTGACCACCTGTAACTCAACAGCTTTTGTTTTGATGGAAAGTTTTTCTATTTATCATCTATTGACCTATTGAAGTTGTTCTCTTCATAGACATATTTATGCTCTTATTTTTTTAATTCAAAAATACCATGTTGGTGGTGTATAAAACTATAGAAAGACCTTTATTTCAGTGTACTATACAAAATTTTCATATATTTTTTATTAAAATATTTAAATTTTGATATAAAAATTATACACCCAATATATAATATTATACAAAATTATAAGAGGTAATTATACCCACTCAAAATCGAAGCTTATTTGCGAAATTCAATTTTCAAACTTTGAAGCTTTGAGCTTCAACAATGGCTGAATACCAAGTTTTACTTATAACTATATCAAAATTTTAATATAGACTAGCTTAGTTTGGTATATCTTTCTATTAGTTTGTATTGCAACAAGAGTAACATTAATTTATAGAAAAAACAGCATATAGAAAAAAACTGCAGTAAAACAACAAGAAAAATATTTGCAAAAAAAAATTCTACACAATTTAGAGTTGTCATGAAATTTGGTCAATTTAGGTAAGCATTGAAATCTTGGCTAAATTATGTGAAGTAACTTTATGGACTGCACTAAAGTCTAATCATCTCAAAATTATGGGCAATGGAATAAAAGTTTAGAAATAAGTTAAATTTTAGAAATAAAAAATACATATTTATTTATATTATATTAAAAATAATTAATAAGTAAGGATATCAGGTAAAGTGAAGCTATTAAAAGGTGACAGTAATGCAAGGATGCTAATTAATGAATAATGCAATAAATGTAAGCCATGACAAAACTAGAAAACGTTATAAATATAGTCTGAAAAAATTGGACAGGACTTTCTTTTAGATGAGAAAGTGTTTTTAAAATTATAACGTTAAAATCTGAAATTGTGTATACCACGTAATTAAAATTTTAATAAATAATTAATTGAATGGACATTAAAATATAAAAAATCTAAGTAACTTCAATTTAAACTCAAATTCTATATTTTGAAATAAAAGAAGAAAATTCAATTGCTTAATACATGTAACACACAAAAAAAATAATTCAAAGTCAAACTAGTGAAAAGTAATTAAAATACAATAGAAAAAAATAAAGACAGTATGGATAATATTTTGAAATGATTTTGATAATATAATAAAGTATTTAGAAAAAATATAAAGACAGTGTGGATAATATTTTGAAGTAATTTTGATAATATAATAAAGTATCTAGATAATACACATATTATTGTCCATAAATTTTAAATTGAAGAGATGTAAATAATAGAATAAAAATTTAAAAAATACACGAGTAAATAAAATAAATATTTGTATTTTATATTAATAAGAAGAGCACTTGATAATTATACTAAAATAAGTGATAAACTAATAAAAATCAATATTAGCAAATAATATAATTAAAAAATATGAAACATAAAAGTTATTTGATCATTACATGATTCATTGTCTCTATACATATAATTTGGTTATGGGTGATAGAGATGGGGAAAGGGAAAGGAGAAGGGTCATAATCTAAAATGATTAGAAATAATAGTTTAATATTATTCGCACATCACGCGGAGACGTATACTAATTTTATGATATAAAATTTTTAGAATATTTTTGGTATGTTATATCTACCTTTAATTAAAAAATTTCTTTATATTCATATTTTTGTGTCTAATCAAACTATAACATAATATGAAATAACGGGAGTATAAAGTTATTGATTTAAATTATGTATAAAGACAAACAATAATAGAGAGAAGTATTAAAAACACCCCTGAACTTGACGTGGATTATTAGTTTCATCCCTGAATTATTGACAGGTTTAAAAACACCCCTCAACTTGATGAACTAAGCTTAAATATACCCCTCTCATTTCATACACAAAAATGTGTTATTCACGCGCTACATGTGGAATTTCTTAATTGATGTGGCATATATATATATATATAATTAAAAATAAAAATATTAAAAACACCCACAAACTTGGCGTGGATTATTGATTTCATCCCTGAACTATTGATACGCTTAAAAACACCCTTCAGCTTGACGAACTAAGCTTAAATACACCACTCCCATTTCATACACAAAAATGTGTCATTACGCGCTTGTAATCATTTACAATTTATTAAATATAAATTTGTAGAATGGTTCAATTTATATTAAATTCAAGATATATTAGTCCAAGTAAATATTTTGGATTAATAAAATTGGGTCGATTATTTAAGCCCAATAAATGTGGATTTAATTAAAAAACCTAAATCCATTGATTTGGGCTATAAAGATGACTCCACTTTGTTAAGCTCAATATCATCTCATCCTAGAGGCCCAAAATCATGCCACATGTCAAAGTTAGGTGGCAATCCATGTCAAATTAAATAAGCCACTAGAATTATGTCATGTGCCAAAGTTAGGTGGCAATCCAAGTCAAATT
Organism: Solanum dulcamara; assembly: GCF_947179165.1. Taxonomy (NCBI): domain Eukaryota; kingdom Viridiplantae; phylum Streptophyta; class Magnoliopsida; order Solanales; family Solanaceae; genus Solanum; species Solanum dulcamara. The sequence continues at coordinate 43,877,466 of NC_077240.1, forward strand.
AAATAAGCCACTAAAATCATGCCACATGTCAAAGTTAGGTGGCAATCCAGGTCAAATTAAATAAGCCACTAAAATCATGCCACATGTCAGAGTTATGTGGCAATCTAAGTCAAATTAAATGAGCCACTAAAATAATGCCACGTGTCCATGTGACATGTTCTGACCAATCAAATTAAAACTCTTCAACAAAGAAATCTGATTGGTCAGTTCAAACCAACCAATCAAATCACACCCTCATACCACTCCCTACAACTATAAATAGGGGTCCTCATTATTCTGAAAAGGGGGTTTTGGGGAAGAACAAGAAGCAAGAAGAGAGCTCGTGGATCAAAAACCGCAAATTCTCTACAAAGCTACAAAGTTCAAGCAATCAAATTCAAGTTCAATATTAAGAACGAAGAAGAAGATCAAGATCAAGTTACTTGTTCATCTTTACTGTTCGTCATAACCATACAAGTGTTCGTGACGAATATTTCAAATCCAAATTCGAAGACGAAGATTCAAGATCAAGCTATTCAAGCCCTTGACTCTAAATCAAAATCAAATTCAAGTTCAACGTGTTTCATATTATTTGAAGAATCAGAGGATTATTATAGAGATTGTAACCGCATCATATTTTGAAATCAAATATTACACTTTGTTACTCCAATTTTCCGGTCTTGATTATTTATTTTTCTCGGTTCGAAAATTTGTTGTTTACAAATTTTGGCACGCCCAGTGGGACCATCTCTACCTCTCATCTCTTCAAATCGATCATCAAACTTCAAGAACACTTAAATGGCATCTAAGAAGTTTGACTCCAGGACTATTATTGCTAAGGCTACTGATTTCAAGTTTTCCTCTGAGGTGGAGAACATATTGGATGCTACTATGGGAAGTTTGGGACCCATCACTAGGAACAGAGCAAACTTGCTAGGACAACAAGCACTTCAAGTGCCGTCCGCATCAGTTCCTATTTTTGATCTTCCATCTTCAAAGGGGGCAAGATTCTTTCCGAATGAATTGGAAGAAGGAGAGAATATAGCTGATATTGTTGAAAAGACGTTGGCTCGACTTAGTCCTTTTAACACGAGGAATTGCACTATTCAAGATGAAGATGATGTCTTGATCACTAGATCTGCCTCAGTCACTCCACGTAACTTGTTTCAGACAGATTTCAGTTTGAGGGAAAATCCATGCTTTGCTCCATCATCCATAACAGCCATCCAAGCGATGATGACTAACACCTCAACTGTTGAAGAACAACTGGCGAGTTTGACGAAGGCAATTGAAGGTCTAACAAAATATGTGCAAGATCAGGATAATCGAATTGTCAAGTTGACGGACAGAGTTGAGAATGTCATGGAGGGGGACTCAAGTCATGCACCTGGAAAACGTCCGATGATACAAGAAAAGGGAGATTCAGTTACAAAGCAAATAAATTTGGGGGATGAGCTGCAAGTATCTCCTGAAGGAGGAATTCCCATTCATCAACTGAAGGACTTTATTATGGGAACTATCAAAGATAAGTATGATGTGTCTTCAAAGTCATCATTCACATATGCAAAGCCATACATTTCAAGAATCGATGTTTTGAAGATGCCTGCAGGTTATCAACCTCCAAAATTTCAACAATTTGATGGAAAGGGAAATCCAAAACAACACATTGCCCATTTTGTTGAAACCTGCAATAACGCTGGAACATATGGAGATTATCTGGTCAAGCAGTTTGTGCGCTCCTTACAAGGAAATGCTTTTGACTGGTATACGGATCTCGAGGCAGGCTCTATTGATAATTGGGAACAACTTGAGCATGAATTTCTTAATCGCTTCTATAGCACAAGGCGTACTGTGAGCATGGTTGAACTCACAAATACACGTCAATGGGAAGATGAACCCGTCATTGAGTTCATCAACCGATGGAGAAATGCAAGCCTCAATTGTAAGGATAGGCTTAGTGAAACTTCCGGAATAGAAATGTGTATTCAAGGAATGCGTTGGGGACTTCGTTATATCCTACAAGGTATTAAACCCAAATCATTTGAGGAACTAGCTACACGTGCTCATGATATGGAGTTGAGCATGTCTGCAAGTGGGATTGATGGACTAATTATTTATGGGCCTCGCAAGGGAAAAGACAAAATGGAGGTAAAGAAAGGGGGAAAATCAGCACCTAAGTTTGGAAACAAGGAGTCGATGAGTGTTAATGCCGTACCTTTGAAAGTGGCTACAAATCTAAGCAAGAATCAAAGGGTGAAGACCACAACTTTTCAGAATAACGCTGGTAGAAAGCTGACTTTGAAGGAAATGCAGGCAAAAGAGTATCCTTTCTTGGACTCAGATGTTCCAGCAATTTTCGAAGAGCTTCTGGCGTTAAAACTCTTTGAGCTACCTGAAATGAAGCGTCCAGATGAGGCTGGGAGGACTAATGATCCAAATTACTGCAAATATCACCGTTTGATGGGCCATCCTATTGAAAAGTGTTTTATCTTTAAGGAAAAGATTATGGACTTGGCCCATGAAGGAAAGATATTGCTTGAAGATGAGAAGGAGAGTTCAAATCAAGTCTCTGTCACTTTTGGTTCACTTGACCCCATAGTTCTTTGCAACTTTGTCGAAATACATGATAGTGGTGATGACCTAGCCACATCACCATCAAAGATGATTAAATTTGGTGACTTCAAACCAATAAATGTTGACGTATCATCGCTTGTTCCTTTGATGAATAAAGTAATATGGGAAGATAAATCTCTAGAGGAAAACCAATCTTGCGGTGCTTATACTGATGATGAAGGATGGATTTTAGTGACACGACGAAGACGTCGTAAAATAAGCTTGCAAAGAGAACCTAATAAGCAAGTGACTAGAGCGAAGATAAGAACAAAGTGGTGCCATCCACCTACCCCTAAAACTCAAAGGGTAAAGAAGAATGTGAAGAAGTCAAGAGTCGAGGGAAATTACTATCAAAAGCAACTCCCTCCGGTGACATTAGAGGAATTCTTGCCAAGTTGGTTTCGTGAAAAGATTTCTCATCGTGACACCAAGGCCTCGTGTTGTAACATTGATAGAGAAGAGATGATGGTAGAAAGCTCATCACCATCATTACCTCCATCACATGAAGTCCCTATAAAGCCTCACTCTGAAGAAGTGGACACTTGTGATGCGAAGTTTACATTCACTAATGATGATCTTTTATTGGGTGAAGTGTTGCATAATCGTCCTTTATATATGGTAGGTTTTGTGCGTGGACATAAAGTGAATAGGATCATGGTGGACGATGGATCTGGGGTCAATATTCTCCCTATTCGTACTGTGAAAGAACTTGGAATACCGATAAATGAACTATCTGAAAGTCGTCTGATGATTCAAGGTTTTAACCAAGGGGGGCAGAGAGCCATTGGTGCTGTCAAATTAGATATAACGATGGGGGATATGCGTTCGAGTGCATGGATGCATGTTATTGACTCAAAGACCTCGTATAACATCTTGTTAGGAAGACCATGGATACATGAGAACAAAGTAGTACCGTCCACCTACCATCAATGTTTCAAATACTTTGAAGATGGGGTTCAAAAGAAGGTAGTTGCTGATGATGAACCTTTCACCGAGACGGAAGCGCACTTCGCTGATGCAAAATTCTACTTAAAGAATTCAAAAGAAGTTACAGTTGATAACGTGATACCTGCTGATATCACAAAAAGGGTTGATGTAGCACCTGCTAATGCGAGGGTCATGATTGAAAAGGATAAAACGCTTTCAAATATGAGTAAAGTACCTAAGATAAGTGAGGCATCTTCAAGTAAGAAAATGATTCCTGTTTCTCACTATGTCCCAAAGACAAACAAAGTCAAGATCCCACCCTCTGAGTTGCAGAGTAGTAAGTTGACATTCCCTATCAAGCAAATTGATGCGATCAAATCACCTTCAAAAATGATACAGGGATTTGTCAAACCATCGAATCATGATTCACATGAATCACTCCCTAAAAATCGTACAAATGAGGGTTTTGACCCGAATGCATATAAGTTGTTGGTGAAAGCAGGATACAATCCCAATGAAGCTTCTAAAGTAGGGAAGCTTCCAAATGAAGTTATTGAAAGGGCAAATCATGGCCTAAATCCAACTCAAAGGATGATGATAGAGAAAGAGTATGATGTCAAGCAATCGCGCGAAGGCCTGGGTTACAAACAACCGTCACCAATCCGAATCTCTATAAAAAGGATGAGCATCAACTATATTACCCCTGTGGAAGAATCTGTGATGTTCAACAAAAAGCCTTCTGTGTTTGATCGACTTAGTGGCATGACTCCTAAGGTTTCTGCATCTGATCGACTAATAGAATCAACTCCAAAAATTTCAGTATTCGATCGATTGGGACCAATGAAGAAGAAATACAAGCGCCAAGGAGATTATAGAACAGTGGAAGAACGGGTATATGCCCGGGAGCATAATTCACCCAAGAATTGGCCCAGTTTGATCCCTTCTAGAATGAGGCGAGAAATAAAACTTGTAGTTTCATGTGGAGATGTCCTGAGAGCAAAAACTCATACCATAGTTCACACTAGGGAGCGAGATGAAGATGAAGAAAGTGTGGGATCATCAAATCACATCACAATTTGTGACGAAGAAAGTACTCTACTACATGCAAAAATTGATGATGGATTTGTTAATATTCATGCATGCCATCACATATCTTTTAATGATGGTGATCCTCAAGAAGATGAGGATGCTGAAGATGCGCCACCTGAACTCGAGAAAGGGATAAAGAATACTGTTGATGCATTGAAGGAAGTAAATCTTGGAGTTGATGATGATATAAGGCCTACATATGTAAGTGCTTCGCTGGATGACGATGAAGAGAAGAAATATATTGAGCTGCTTATGGAATTTAGGGATGTATTTGCTTGGAGTTACAAAGAGATGCCAGGGTTAGACCCTAAAGTTGCAGTTCATCGTCTTGCTGTAAAACGAGGTACTCGTCCTGTTAAACAAGCACAACGTCGCTTTAGACCTGAATTGGTTTCTTTGATCGAAACTGAAGTTAACAAGCTCATTGAAGCAGGTTTTATTCGTGAAGTCAAATATCCTATATGGATTTCAAGCATTGTACCTGTAAGAAAGAAGAATGGCCAAATACGAATTTGTGTTGACTTTAGAGATCTTAATAATGCATGCCCCAAGGATGAATTTCCTCTTCCAATCCCTGAGCTTATGATTGATGCTACAACTGGATACGAGGCAATGTCCTTCATGGATGGTTCATCTGGATACAATCAAATTCGCATGGCACCAAAGGATGAAGAACTTACTGCATTTCGCTCTCCTAAAGGTATATATTGCTACAAAGTGATGCCTTTTGGTTTAAAAAATGCTGGAGCCACTTATCAACGAGCCATGCAGAATATTTTTGATGAAATGCTTCATAAAAATATTGAGTGTTATGTCGATGACTTAGTAGTAAAATCAAAGAAGAGTGATGACCACTTGAAAGATCTGAGAATGGTGTTTGAACGGCTTCGAAGATACCAACTCAAAATGAATCCTTTAAAATGTGCCTTTGGAGTTACTTCGGGAAAGTTTCTCGGTTTTATTGTTCGACATCGAGGAATCGAGATTGATCAAGATAAGGTAGATGCTATTTTGAAGATGCCTGAGCCAAAAAATATTCATGAGTTGAAAAGCTTACAAGGAAAATTAGCATATCTTAGGAGGTTTATCTCAAATCTGGCTGGGAGATGTCAACCATTCAGTCGCCTTATGAAGAAAGATGTTCCTTTTGAATGGGACCAAGCTTGTACCAATGCTTTTGAGAACATAAAGTCTTATCTAATGAAACCTCCAGTACTTGTAGCTCCTATACCTGGAAAACCATTGATTTTATACATTGCAGCACAAGAAAGGTCAGTAGGAGCACTTCTCGCACAAGAAAATGATGAAGGGAAAGAAAATGCCCTATATTACTTGAGTAGGATGATGACACAAAACGAGATCAAGTATTCACCTATTGAGAAGTTATGTCTGGCACTCGTGTTCTCAATTCAGAAGATGAAGCATTACTTTCAGGCTCATATTATACAACTTGTCTCTAAAGCGAATCCTATCAAGTTTGTCATGTCCAAGCCTGTCTTAAGTGATAGGCTAGCAAGGTGGTACCTCCAGTTTCAACAATTTGAGATTGTGTATATATCTCAGAAGGCAGTGAAAGGACAAGTGCTAGCAGATTTCTTGGCCAATCATCCAATTCCGAATGATTGGGAGTTATCTGATGAATTACCTAATGAAGACGCAATGCTAGTAGAAATTCAGCCACCTTGGAAGATGTATTTTGATGGTGCTGCACATCGTGAAGGAGCCGGTGCTGGAGTGGTATTTGTCACTTCCCATGGAGAAGTTTTGCCATACTCCTTCACTCTAACACAAAACTGCTCCAATAATGTTGCTGAATATCAAGCACTCTTACTTGGGCTTGAGATGGCCATTGATATGAAACAATTGCAACTACAAGTTTTTGGGGATTCCAAGTTGGTGATCAATCAAGTCTTGGGTAATTATGAAGTAAAGAAGCCTGAGTTAATCCCATACTGCAATTACGCTCAAAAGATGATAGGATGGCTTGGAGAGGTGACTATTCAACATGTCCCAAGAAAGGAAAATAAAAAGGCTGATGCATTGGCAGCTTTAGCTTCTGCATTAGTATCTCCTGATGAAATACAAGTTGTGGTTTGCCAAAGATGGATAACTCCACCTCCAATTGAGCATGAAGAAGAATTTCAACAAGTTATCGCCACTTCGGAAGCTGAAATTGACGATTGGCGACAACCAATAATAGATTACTTGTGTTATGGAATATTGCCAGAAAACCTTCGAAGAAGAACAGAAATCCGACGACGAGCCCCTCATTTTCTTTATTATAAAAATACACTTTACAGGCGATCGTTCGATGGAGTTCTCTTACGATGTTTGGGGGCAGATGAATCTACTCAAGCTATGCAAGAAGCGCATTCTGGAGTATGTGGAGCGCATCAGTCTGGACCAAAACTTCATTTTCACATAAAAAGGATGGGATATTACTGGCAAACCATGGTGAAAGATTGCTTGGATTACGTCCGAAGATGTAAAGCTTGCCAATTCCATGCGAATTTTATACATCAACCCCCAGAAGTATTGCACCCAACTATTGCCTCATGGCCATTTGAAGCTTGGGGTTTGGATGTTGTTGGACCATTGCCTAAGTCCTCTGGTGGACATCTGTACATCCTGGCTGCAACTGACTACTTCTCAAAATGGGCAGAAGCTGTTTCTCTTAGAGAAGTAAAGAAAGAGAATGTCGCCAACTTCATTCGAGTTAATATTATCTACCGTTTTGGTATTCCTCGATACATATTGACAGATAATGGCAAGCCATTTGATAACAAGTTAATGACGAAGATATGTGATCTCTTTGGCTTCAAGCAACGCAATTCCTCTATGTATTATGCAGCTGCTAATGGTCTCGCTGAAGCATTTAACAAGACACTCTGCAACTTGTTGAAAAACGTTGTTTCCAAGTCTAAGAGAGATTGGCATGAAAGAATGGAAGAGGCTCTTTGGGCATATAGGACTACGTATCGCACGCCAACACAAGCGACTCCCTACTCTCTTGTCTATGGAGTTGAAGCAGTTCTTCCACTTGAACGTCAAATACCATCATTGCGCCTCGCCATTCAAGAAGGGCTCACTGATGAAGAAAATGCTCGGTTGCGCCTTGAAGAATTGGAGGCTCTTGATGAAAAAAGACTAGAGGCCCAATAAAGTCTGCAATGCTATCAAGCTCGTCTAGCTCGATCTTTTAATAAGAAGGTTCGTCTTAGATGCTTCCAAGTGGGTGATCAAGTTCTTGTTGTAAGAAGGCCCATTATTACTTCTCGTCGGTCTGGAAGCAAGTTCTCCACCAAATGGGATGGACCATATGTGGTACAAGAAGTATACTCAAGTGGTGCTTACAGACTGGTTGACTCAGAAGGATTGCGCATTGGCCCCATTAATGGAAAGTTCATAAAGAGATACTATCCTTGAAGAAAAGAAACTCACTCCTTAAGGTACGAGTATAAACTGCATGTTACTCCTGGCCCGCAAGAGTATAAACTGTGCACGGCACCCCATAAAAACAAATGTCCGCTAGGTTGAAAATCTCGAAAGAGGCGGCCTAGGCAAAAGTTAGGACCAAAAAAAAAAAACAAAAAAAAAACACATCATTCTCTCAGAACTACGTTATGACTTGATCCTCTTCACTGAGGTACGTAGGCGCTTAGAATTACATTCTGAGTTCAGTCGCATGAGTATCCAAAGAACTCATAGTCTCTCTTGACCCTCTCCACCATAATCCATGAGTTACATTCTAAATTTTAGTCTCATAAGTTCAAAAGAAATGGGGCACACTGTTATTTGAGCATCACAATGTTCTTGTATATTGTCATACATGACATATGAATTAAAGAGGGTCAATCAAGACAGAATTTGAATTGACTTCAAAGAAATATTCGTATAAATCCATAAAGCTATTAGCTGTGATTATTGTACATGTTGTAGTTTTTTTGGATTCTCTACACTAAGATACAAATATTTTCTTTTAATAAGAACATGCGAATGTGAATCTATCAGCTTTTCTGTATGTGAAATTCATTTTTGAAGATTGCTTAGAACTATCCTGCAAGACTTGAACTATAAATTTTGATATGTTAAGAAGTTTGGTTTCTGATAAATTGAACCTCTCCTGGATTTGGTGCTCATACAATGATATATCTCTTGTACTATCGAAACACAAAAGGTATCGCAACTCTGAAGAAGAGGAAGTCAAATCTCTAAGGTAAATCATGATTCAATCTGTAAAAAAAAAAAAAAAAAAAAAAAAAGCGTTAGCGCTTAAATTAGTAATTCAATAATCATGGTAATGAATCTCAATAATGAACTATTATATTCTTTGGGCAAAACCTATGTCTGACTCAGACGGTGTAAAGTCTTTGCCATAAATCATGTAAAGTCTTTGCCTCAGACGGTGTAAAGTCTTTAGCTCGGACTATGGAATGCCTCTGACTCAGACGGTGTAAAGTCTTTGCCACAAATCATGTAAAGTCTTTGCCTTAGACGGTGTAAAGTCTTTAGCTCAGACTATGGAATGCCTTTTCCCACAAATCATGTAAAGTCTTTGCCTCAAACGGTGTAAAGTCTTTAGCTCGGACTATGTAATGCCTCTGACTCAGACGGTGTAAAGTCTTTGCCACAAATCATGTAAAGTCTTTGCCTTAGACGGTGTAAAGTCTTTAGCTCAGACTATGGAATGCCTCTGACTCAGACGGTGTAAAGTCTTTGCCACAAATCATGTAAAGTCTTTGCCTTAGACGGTGTAAAGTCTTTAGCGCAGACTATGGAATGCCTTTTCTTCGCCACAAATCATGTAAAGTCTTTGCCTTAGACGGTGTAAAGTCTTTAGCTCGGATTATGGAATGCCTTTTCTTTCCCACAAATCATGTAAAGTCTTTGCCTTAGACGGTGTAAAGTCTTTAGCTCGGACTATGGAATGCCTTTTCTTTCCCACAAATCATGTAAAGTCTTTGCCTTAGACGGTGTAAAGTCTTTAGCTCGGACTATGGAATGCCTTTTCTTTCCCACAAATCATGTAAAGTCTTTGCCTTAGACGGTGTAAAGTCTTTAGCTCGGACTATGGAATGCCTTTTCTTTCCCACAAATCATGTAAAGTGTTTGTCTCAGACGGTGTAAAGTCTTTGACTTGGACCAATAGAATAAAAGTTTATTGCATATGAAGTAATATTTTCATTTGCAAAAAAAAAAAAAAAAAATATATATATATATATATATATATATATATATAAATGTACCTCATATGTTGATGAACTCAAGAGGATATGCAAAAAGGAGTATCAAAACCATCAATACCAATGATGAAAATAAATAGAAGGAGAGAGTCTATTTATAGACAAGTAGTGATGGTGAGAGAGTCCTTTTTCTAAAGTAATTGTAATTACTTTTTGGGTAGAACTCTAGTAAAATGATACAAATTTATTCTCTTCAAATCCTAATTGGATGTGAAATTGTAAAAATTTGGGCTATCCATATTCTAAAAGGAGTGTGTCCTTTCAGAATTCTAATTGGATTTGGAAAACAGACTAAAGGGTAGGCATTTGCAAAAAAAAAAAAAAAAAAAAAAAAAAAAAACGTGAAAAAAAAAACGTGAAAATAAATTATCTAGAACGGTCATGAAAGTATTAAATTCTCAATTTTGGATATGTTGTAAATTGAGAAGTCTAGTTTCTAGAAAATCACACCGTTCATGATTCTTACGTATCTACGATAAGATATGAATTTTCTACAACAAACATGTCAAGATGAGGAAAAGGTTGTTGAAAATCAAAGAAAAGAAAGAAGAAAGTACCACGGCGCTGATCATCAAGCCACATTGCTGCAAAACAATGAAGATCAGACATCTATTTATAGAGGTTTATTAGCACCTATTATAATTAGATTCAAACTTGAATTAGGCTTCTACAAAATTGACTCCTAATCGGATTCCAATTATTGGTGGAATCTTGCATGACAAGTAAACACCAAAAAAAAAAAAAAAAACGTGAAAAAAAAAATCAATTTTTTTTCTTCTCTTTCCTAATCCTCATTGGATATAACTAATTTTCTACATTCCTACTCCAACAATGATGAAGATGTGCATCAATATAGTATGAATTCACGGTACATCTCAAAATAAATGGCATGTCATTATCCTACAAGTAATACTTCAAGCCTAGTCTTCAAAAGATAAAATATCTCGACAAGACTTGAAGCAGGGGGCATTTGTAATCATTTACAATTTATTAAATATAAATTTGTAGAATGGTTCAATTTATATTAAATTCAAGATATATTAGTCCAAGTAAATATTTTGGATTAATAAAATTGGGTCGATTATTTAAGCCCAATAAATGTGGATTTAATTAAAAAACCTAAATCCATTGATTTGGGCTATAAAGATGACTCCACTTTGTTAAGCTCAATATCATCTCATCCTAGAGGCCCAAAATCATGCCACATGTCAAAGTTAGGTGGCAATCCAAGTCAAATTAAATAAGCCACTAGAATTATGTCATGTGCCAAAGTTAGGTGGCAATCCAAGTCAAATTAAATAAGCCACTAAAATCATGCCACATGTCAAAGTTAGGTGGCAATCCAGGTCAAATTAAATAAGCCACTAAAATCATGCCACATGTCAGAGTTATGTGGCAATCTAAGTCAAATTAAATGAGCCACTAAAATAATGCCACGTGTCCATGTGACATGTTCTGACCAATCAAATTAAAACTCTTCAACAAAGAAATCTGATTGGTCAGTTCAAACCAACCAATCAAATCACACCCTCATACCACTCCCTACAACTATAAATAGGGGTCCTCATTATTCTGAAAAGGGGTTTTTTGGGAAGAACAAAAAGCAAGAAGAGAGCTCGTGGATCAAAGACCGCAAATTCTCTACAAAGCTACAAAGTTCAAGCAATCAAATTCAAGTTCAATATTAAGAACGAAGAAGAAGATTAAGATCAAGTTACTTGTTCATCTTTACTGTTCGTCATAACCATACAAGTGTTCGTGACGAATATTTCAAATCCAAATTCGAAGACGAAGATTCAAGATCAAGTTATTCAAGCCCTTGACTCTAAATCAAAATCAAATTCAAGTTCAACGTGTTTCATATTATTTGAAGAATCAGAGGATTATTATAGAGATTGTAACCGCATCATATTTTGAAATCAAATATTACACTTTGTTACTCCAATTTTCCGGTCTTGATTATTTATTTTTCTCGGCTCGAAAATTTGTTGTTTACAGCGCTACACGTGGATTTTCTTAACTGATGTGACATATATATACATATAAATAAATGGATTTTGCTATTTCTTTAATTAAAAATATAAATAACATAAATAAATAAAAGAAAGGGTTTCATTATTCTAAAGTTGAGCAACGAATCTTTCAGTTTCCACCTCTCTTCCCCGCCAAAGCTTTTCTCTAATGTCTTAACATAACCCTTCGATTTCCATGGAAGTCAAAGGGTTTTAACCTAGAAAATATTGGTTAAAGTAATGATAAGTATATACTTTGTTATTTCTTTATTTTGTTCGCGTTTGTTTTACTAGTTAAATTTTTTAGGGCTTTGTTTGCTTCCATATTTTGCTCATCTTGTTAAGCATCGTCTTCAAGGTTAATATCTTCTTCATTTGGGTTTGCAACAAGTTCGAGCATTCAACTGTAAGAAATTGAATGACGAAACATTAGTGACCAAGTTTAATATATAAAATAAATCTGACAAAAAAAGTAATTCATACCTTATAGTTTTTTACATATTAACCCCAAAATCTTCTTCCGGAGTTGTCATCCGACCATGAAATTCTTAATATTGTCGAAAGTCCACATTGACAAAAAATAGTCATGAACACAATAGGAAGAGAAAAAATATTATAGTTATGAAATTAAGCAATTAAAAAAGATAATGAAAAAAAATTGGATCTTGTTTGAAGGTTTGTGTTAATGGAGGAGAAGTTAAATATGAAGAAGAAGGATATTAGCTATTGATAATTAAAAATTGAAGGGAAAATTTTTTAAAAAGGCTGATATGACTTTTTTTTACCCTTTAACGCGTTTAAATAAATTGAAGGCACTTGTTATGCCATGTGGCATGAGAGAGGTGTATTTAAGATTAGTTCGTCAAGTTGAAGGGTGTTTTTAATCCTGTCAATAGTTCAGAGACGAAACCAATAATTCGCGCCAAGTTTGGGAATGTTTTTGATACTTTTCTCTAAAAAAAAATAAGGCTGATTTGACATTTTCTTACCTTTTCACGCGCTTGTAGGCACTTGTTAGGCCATGTGCCAAGTTAAGGGGTGTATTTAAGCTTAGTTCATCAAGTTGATGAGTGTTTTTAAGCCTGTCGATAGTTCATGTGTGTTTTTGATATTTCTCTCACAATAATAATCATTTTTAAATACTATCAATGTAGCTTAAACCGATTATTATTTTACGAATTATCAATTAATGCTTATGATAAAAATTAGACTAAACAAAGTTACTTCCGGGGTAAATATGTGTGGAGGAAAAAAGTAAAAAGAAAAAGGAAAAAAGAAATAAACACGCCCACATACATGCTTCTTTTTAAAGAGGGCCAATGCGTGCTTTCCCGTGATTCCCCTTAATTTGCCCATTTCCTTCACCGTCCCCCCCTCCCTCCACTCCTTAAATCTCTCTCTCTCTCTCTCTCCGATTAATCAATCCGAAGAAATAATTTCCCAGTTGTAATCCTGCTCTTCTTCTTCATCATCAGGTAATAATCAGCGGCTTTAACAGTTCATTCTTCCTTTAAAATGCATTTAACAAGTGATCTGTTGCATTGTGATGTGTTTTTTTGTGTTAATCGTAATTATCTGTGTTTAGTTTTTCAGCTAATTACGAATCTGACTCGAATTTTATTGATTCGTTCTTATTTTCTTCAGAATCTGTCTTTGAATCTGAATTGGTTTGAGTGCCTTCCTTTTTTATATCTGTCTATTCATGTGACTGAATCTACAGGTCATCCATCGTCTTCTTCTCCAGACCTCAAATTGGATAGTGATTCAATCGATTCGGTTCTAAATTTGATTCGATTTTAACTGAATCTGATGGAACCAATGGTTGTAGAGATGTCTTCAACGGTGATCTCGAATCCTGTAACGTCCTCTGACAGAGTAATATCAAGGAGAAAAAAGAATAAGAAAAGTTTGAGAAATCGAACTCAAAACATTAACAGCAATAACAGTAACAGCGAAACTCCGAGTAATACTACTGAATGGAAAACACAAGCTCAACAGCAAGTTTACTCTTCAAAACTACTCAAAGCACTCCGTGAAGTGCGGATCAGTTCACCAGCGGCGACGACTCCATCGGTGCCGGTGCCAAAAGGCGGCCGAGCCGTACGCGAAGTTGCTGACAGAGTCCTTGCCGTTACTGCCAAAGGACGATCCAGGTGGAGCCGAGCTATACTTACGAACCGGCTCAAGCTCAAGTTCATGAAGAAACACGCTAAGCGGCAGAAAATGGCGGCTTCCTGTACCAGCCGGTTACCTAGGAAGCCGAGAGTGGGGATTTTGAAGCTGAAAACGAAGAATCTACCGGCTTTTCAGAAAAAGGCTCGAGTTTTGGGACGGCTTGTTCCTGGTTGCCGGAAACAACCGCTGCCGGTGATTCTAGATGAAGCTACTGATTACATAGCAGCTCTTGAGATGCAAATTCGAGCGATGAGCGCTCTAGCTGATCTCCTTTCTGGCGCTTCCTCTAGTACTACTGCTCCTCTTGATCTGCTCAGCTCGAACCGACCTCCCCCTAGTTGAAGATTTATCGTTTTCTTGCTATTCTATTTTATCTATTTTCTTCTCTCCCTTTCTATGAATATTCCTCTGTTACATATATTTCTTCTTCCTTTTCAAGTATTGGGAAAATTTTAGTAATTGGATTATCAGTTATATAAGGCACTAATAATTTTGCTGGGTGTGAAATGGATTTAGAATGAAATCTATCCTAATTAATTTGGAACTGAGAGATAGTTGATTGACTCATTGATTTTGATTACATTAGGCCAAAATCTGATATAAAAAAAATGTGTATATGCATAGCTGAGCTCTGTTCATGCACGATTGTTCTGTAATGGTATCATCTTTTACAAGTACATGTATCTTTTTGGTGGTATAAGCCTATTGAATGTAAACATCTATGGTTAGATCGATTCTGATTTTCTGGAGTGTCAAATACAAATAGTATTTAAAGATTGAGTTCAATGTACTATTTGGTTGTTGTCAAATTTAAGCAAATTGGAGAGTTGAAAGTCAGCTAGTGCTAGGAAGATGACACATCCATAACTCAGGTAGTAAGGTAACTGAACTGTCATTTTCAGTGAGGAGGACAACCAAGAAGATAAAAATTTGTATTTTGTACCATAGGCACTCTCAGGAACCATCTGTATGTAATTGTTATGTAAGTAGTTTTGATAGAACATGGTGGGGTAAAGTTGTAAACAGGACAAATGAATTTATGAGCAACATGAGGCTTCTTGTCCTTTTTAGTAAATGGGTCCGGCCTTGGCGCATGTGAGGCATCTGACTTTCTGACCTAATATTCAATAGTACTGCTAACACAGAATGAACTTGCTTGTGCAACTAATATGACTTTGAGAAATCTCGAGAAACATGGAAAATATGCTGGTTCACTGAATAGAAACTTTATTTCAATGAATTATGAAACTTGTCTTTCTTTTATAATGAGCCATATATGTTTTATGTGTATAATAATAGAAAAGAAGACGATATTTCTTCATTACTTACGATAGGATTTGTAATATGGTTTCCAGTTGGAGTAATCTTTTGTGCAATTATTGCATTTCACTGAGGATCAACTTTGATAGTGGAGCCTTTTCAAGTGTCATTTGAATTGTATTACTGGTAAAATATTGTTGAAATGATATTATGATTTGAGTTTGATTTTTCCATTTAAACTTCTTTTCGATATAATAGAACAGGTGTAAAGGATTCGCATTTACGAGTTTGAAATGCACACATGACCAAATCCTTTCATTCAAATGGACCCCTATAGTACTTGAGATAAAAAGTAACGATTTCCACTTGGACTAATCATATTTAGGTATGAAAAAAGAAAGAAAAGAAGTAATAACATCAATTCAGATTCCCATGTGCCTCTCTCCCTTTGGATAACTATCATTTCTGACTTTAAAAATCTTTTACATTTCACAGGCCAATATGCCTTCTTTAGTGAAATAATTGCCTCTCTCCCCATATAATTAAATTTGTGTACTACTCCTAATAGATTAATCGATCATAGCTTCAATAACTTAACTATCAAACCCTATGGTACTGACTATAATCTGTTTTGTTGAGGTTTCTAATGAGATAGATATACACAATTTTGTGATGTGTGTGAATCAGAATCAGCTAAAAGGACTGGAAAAAGATGACAGTTACTAAAACTGTCCACATCTGTGGTTAGTTGATATTTGATCTCAAACTAACCACCTACACTTTTCGAGGTTTTCCACTCTCCTCTGATATGCTCATCGTCATACCGACACTAAAAGTTTGTATCAATTAGTATATTTAGTTTGATATATATATATATATATATATATATATATATATATATATATATATATATAAGAATTTTATTGTGTGAAATAGATATGAAATTTAATGTTCTAATAAATTTGCGGACCATTATATTTTTTATTAGTGTTTAGAAAGTGTATAAAAATTGATATTAGTAATAGTAAGTATAAGTATTTTACTATCTATGAAATAAGTACGAAATTTGATGCTCCAATAAATTTGTGAATTATCATAACTTTACCTAGTGTTTAGAAAGTATATAAAAATTGATATCCATTAGTAAGTTTATATAAAGTTAATTTACTCCTTCCATTTAGTTAATTATTCACGAACTATGAAAAAAGTTTATAGTTTTTAAATTTTAATAAGGTATTTCGAGTTCAGTTTCTAAACATGTTCACTAAAAATCGACACAATCAGATTGTACACTCATTTCATACACTAAATGATCACTTTATTTATGCATTTTAAATATTTTAGTGATTTGTCATTTAAATTGAAGTCAATATGTTATTAAAAAAATTGTTATTTAATGTAGATATATCAACTGATCTCAATAGCATTAGTTAAAGTTAATCTTAAAAAAATAAATTATATACTCATTACATACTGAAAATGACACTTTTTTTGAATATATCGTGTGAATTAGTATTTAACAAGATATACTCATTTTATTCGGTATAAAAATTATATACAAACTAGTAAACTTGATTTATTTAAATGATTTTTTTAATATATTTTTAATTTATAAAATTTGTATATATAAGATGCTAATTGTAAATTATGGAGTATTTTCAAATAGAAATTCATTGCCAATTTTATGCATATTCATACAAAAAAAATTATTTGTCTAAAAAAAAGATTACAAGATAATACATATTTCGAAAACAAAACAGACTTTAGAAATAAAAATACTTATTATTTTTCAAAAAAAAATGATTCTCAAATAAAAAAAAAACTTTAAAAGACATCAATTTTTAAGCAGTAAATTCTTTTTCCATAGAATCCCAACTACCTAATGTTTTTTTATAACAAAATTAACAAATGAAAAAAATGAAGGAAGAGTCAAAATAGGAGATTGATACTATTAAATGGGAGAATGATAACAACCAATATAATGACGAACTAATTAAGAGAAAATCATGGGATTGACATATTTAAGAAAAAGATATTGTTAATTAATTGACTAAGAATTATTTTAATTAATTTTTTGTTTTTATTTTTAATTAATTTATTATTATTGGGAAAATTACACGAATAGGCAAACATATACTAGTTAATTAGCTAACATAGCTATAGTTTGAATTAATTACGGCTCACCACTAACATCTAGCTATAATACAGTTTAAATTTTATATATTTCGCACGATTATACAAACGTTGTGCGTGACTATACAAATGATGTGCAAGATTATACAAATATTGTGCGCGAATTGTATACCAAAATATACAAACACTGCGAATTGTATAACGAATTATACGAACAATATACACGAATTGTATAGCGAAATATACAAAGGCTATACAAAAACTGCGAGTTGTATAGCGAATTATACAAACACTATATAAAAACTGCGAATTGTATAGCGAATTATACAAACATTGTTATAGCTATAGCTACAAAATGTAATTACCTAAACTATAGCTATGGAGCATAATTAAGGTATTTTTGAGTGGCTATATGCGAAAATTCCTCTTTATTATTTGTTAAATATTGTTAGAAATCTAATGTCATGTATTGAAAACTAGAAAGTCATGTGTAGGGCTAGTAATACTCACTCTTAAATATGCTATTTATTAAATTTTCTCCTATTACTACAAAATGCTAACAATCTCAAAAGGTGAACTCATTAAATTTAATTTTTGATTCCGTCGCTAAATTTAGAACCATAAAACTTATCGAGATACATCGCTGCTAATTAAAGCTTTCAATTCCAATAATCCAATTATATATAAAATATTAAATTCAACATTTAATATTTTTTTGACATTTTAGTGATTGTTTTACATACATCCATACCCAATAGTGAAACTAAATTTAATTGGAAGTAGGATTGTTTAGGTATATAAGGAAGAGGAAATTTTCAAAACAACAATATTTTAGTATTTAGTAAGACTCTCTAACTATATTTTAATATTTATTGAAAATGCCAATAATTTGACTTGCTATTTCAAGACTTTTTGTATTTTTTTTACTTTATAGAATACAAGTAATTAAAAAATAGATTGAAGAAATTTATGGAAGAATATCTTTCAAATATGATAAATGTTAATTACGTTACTCACTAGGAGATCCAAACTAGCGAATTAAATTATCAGTTTTCTCTCTTCCTCCATTAATGAGCTTCAATCTTCTTCCTCATCCTCCATTAACGATCTTCAATTCTTTTTAAATGCAATTCGTTTGGTAAAATTTGTGGCTACAAAAAGGAGATGGATTCGGACTGTTCGTATTCGTTCTAATAACATTTCGGTATTTCAAAATCAAATTTGTTTCAAAAATTAATTTTGTTTCGAATTCAAATACGATTTTAATGTGTTATTCCGAATTCAATTCGTTGTGAATGCATGATATCGATGAATTTTTTCTGATCATATCAAAGAGTATTTTCAGACTTGATTTGAAATCTTATTTTGCTAGAAAATTTTGGTTTTGGTATGATTTTGAGTACAAACCAGTGGTGAATAAAATACAAATTATATTTTCTGTATTTTTGTTAGAAATTTGTATTTTGATTGATTTTGAAATACGAACTGATTGAATTATATAAATTTTGAAATATAATGTAATATATATACATTTTGATATGCATCTTAAAACCTGATTTTTTTTGATACAAAATTTGTATCCCAATTTGAATATAAATTTGATGATAATAGAAACAATTTAACTTATGGATACTAATGAAATGTGCAGTGTATAGTAGGGATACAATTTGACTATTGAATCGTATTGAGTATTTATATATTAATGATTTCGGGGGTAAAAGTTGATTGTATCCACTTTGTTTGGGACTATAATGTTATTGAGGTACTTTTTATTTGAAACCTTCTTTTTATTGAATAGAATTAGTTTGCTAATCTGATATTTGATTATGACTAAATAGTTGAATGATTTTGAATATTTATGTATTAATGATTTTGGAATACAATGTGTTTGTGTCTGATTGGAATGCATTTTTTTTGTCTTATTGAAATATCTTTTTTTAATAATATAATTAAATATGGAGAGCGTTAGTCTTCTGACCATGCATTCTGAGAGATGGAATGAAGATAATTGCTATGTTAATTACACAATAGAGGCTATTATGGTGAAAGAGTATGCAATATTTCGAGATTTAATGGAAGAAGTTGCTAAACAAATTGATGTTGATTTGAGATGCAATTGCATGAAGCTGAAGTATAAGATCGAAGATAGCAATGCACCACTGACTTGTATCGACTTGTTATGCTTGACACATATTGCAACATTACTTTTATACAAATTAAATAGGAATACATTTTGAAAAACACAACAAGCATTCTTATAGAAATGAATATAACTTGAGAAAATGATACAAAAAATAAAAAGTGGTCTAATGATAAAAAATTAGACCATAGTCAGAAAAGATACAAAAAATGAAATGAGATACAAATCAAGTTGAATAGAATATAGATCTACTAGCCTATAAATATTCAGAAAAAATACAAAAATCAATGAAATACAAATCAGGTAGATTGGAATACAGATCTACTTGCCTATAAAATATTCAGAAAGGAAACAAAAATGGAATGAAATATAAATCTAGTAGAATAGAATACAGATTTACTTGTCTATAAAAATTCAGAAATGATACAAAAATGCATTGAAATGCAAGTTGCATGAAAAATAAACAATATTAAATGATAAATATAAAATAAATGGTAGATAAAAGATATCATTTTCGATTAAACTATAAATATAATCAAAGGATACAATTACTATTAAAAAAAATACAAATTTAAAAGACACAAATTACTATAACTAATTAAATGACATACATTGGGATTGAATACATTCTAATATTGTAGATAAAATATGAATATCAAAAAATCACAGCAAAATACAAGTCAATATAAATCTACCAAGATATATATGAATATTTTATTACCTTAATTAGTGGAATTCTTTTGGAGAGAGATTTTGGAAATTTTGAAGGAAAAAAACAGAGAAGAAGGAAGAGAGATAAGCGGGAATCAAAAAAAAATTAGAAAGAAGAGGGAATGGGGAAAATAAAGGCGACCACTAAGAGAGAGAAGAGAGAAACGAGGGTGACTTTACAATTAGTTGTTTTTTTTAAAACGTGTGGATAATAAGTTGAGAAAAATTAGGAACTAAATTGGGATACTTTTAATTTGTTATAAAAATATAATATAACTATTATTAATAATTTTTTAAAATTATAGTCATTTTTCACTAAATAAGTTGATAATTTTGACTAATTCACTAATTTTTCCGATAAGGAATAATGACAAGCATTAAATATAGAGTTGGAGAATGTCATATAATGGGCACACCAAACCAGTAGAGACTACTTCTATGTCATTGAGCCTTTTGACGTATATTTCAAATTGTCCTCTCTTATACTTGTTTGATCTTTTGAAGTGTAAGTTGCCACATTTAACATGGTGCCATTTGAAAAACGTTCCTTTCAATGTTGTATAGGTTACCTAAGAAGAATATGCTCTTTTACTTGCGATGAGTTTAATTAGAGGCAGTAAATAATTGGGTCAAAATCATTTTTTCCGAAGTTTGGTTTAAAAATTAATTTTCTCCAACTTTCAACAATAATCATTTTTCTCCTTTTATCTCATGAAGTATCTATTTTAACCTTGATTTTCTATTTTTCATCAGTACAATATCTTTAAAATATATTTCAAAAATGATATAAAAATATTAATAAAAATAAAAGTATATCCTATAAAAAAAATTAAAAGATTATCTATTTGTATTGTAAGTAATTTTTTATTTTTTATTTTTAAAAAACTTCTTTATTGACAAAAAAAATTATTTATCTATTCAGACATTTAAGAATAAGAGAGAATTGAAACATGCATTTATATACATATACATATTAAATGCATGTAATATTAAAATAATAATCATAAATAATAACATAAATTTTAATGAAAAACCGATAAAAAAATTGTTCTACTTATAATTTTAATGTGCTTAAATAAAAATCTATAAATACTTAGATTAAGAAAGATAAATAGTATACATTAGAGTTTTGATTATTATTAAAATATTTACTTTTTACTCTACTCATTTATTTCATTATAGAACGTCAATAATTTATATATTCAATTAAGATTTTTTTACTTTAGTTTTTTCGAATAGAAAAAATATTTTTTATTTTTAATAGAAAATTTGTTACCTAGAATAAAAAATAAAAAAATCATGATTTTAAAAAAGTAAAAAAAAAAAAAGAGAAAAGACAAAGGTTGAAAATACAAAGGGTAAAATAAGTATTTTGAAAAATTAATTAGGATAAATAGGGAAAAATGATTATTGTTGAAAGTTTGGGGGAGGGGGAGGTTTGATTTTTAAACCAAACTTCGGGAGGGGGGTGGGGGTGGGGGTGGGGGGAAGATTTTGACCCTAAATAATTTGTAAAATGGACTAGGAAAGGTTAACTTATTATAAGTATTATTATGGAGAGAATATAATAGACATCATAATTAATTATTTTTTTTAAAAAAGACATCATAAATGTACTTAAAGTGCGCATGTATGATTATGAAAATTGGATACTGGACTTGAAATTGAAATTTTCTCTAAACTAATGTCTTTAACAAGAAGAAGCTAATTAGCTTGTTGAAGAAGCATTAGATGATATAATAAGTTAATAAACTATTAGTTGTACGTACATAAATAGGAATGCTAGTGTTTATAAGTAGTTGCCATGATAACATTGTATTGTGGCAAATTTTGTTTAGGTCACAAGTTTTCATCATTTGCATTAACTTGTCCACCAAATTTTTGTTCCTAAATTCGACAAAAATAATTATAAATATTTTAACAAATATAAGAACCTTGAGTCTAATAGGTATAGTCTTTTATTTTATTTCTCCTGTCTCTCTGTCTGTTTCCTATTATTAAAAAAGGATTAAATTTCATATATCCAAAAATGAAAACTAAGAGATAAGATAAGAATGATTATTTTAATGCAAAAAAAGTTAAAATCTGCACCTCATTAATGTGTAATTGAGGGGGATAAAACTTCATTCACACAAAAGATAAAGAAGATAAATGGACAAAATATTTTAACAACATTAATTTTAATCATGATGTCTAATTCAACCCCCATTACCAAAGTGGAATACCACAAATTAAAGTTGTTGATCAATCATAAAGCGAAGTAGCAATTAGCAAGGGCACATGGGTAGACATGGCCTATGGCCCTTAGGTTTTGGTCCCATCTATATTTTAATCCCAAAAGAAATATAAAGTTTATATAGTGTCAAATAATATAGGTTTGACAGCTCCATCAAAAAGTGATTATATTTCGTTTCCATTTTAATATAAATATAAAATACAGGAAATGTGTCAAATTGTAACTTTAGTGAGTTCCACCATAGAATCAAATCATTAATTTAGTGGCCACCATGTGGTGTGCCTACCCATTATCAACCTATTTATACTTTTCTAATTTCTAATGTCCAACCTCTCCGCACTATTAAGATTACTAATAACATATGCTTAACGTCCTCTTCAATAACATCTTCACTCATAGGATCGCTAAAATTCAACTAGATAGTTGTCGAATTGAGCTATATTTGGTTGAGTTTAAGAGATTCTTTTTGTATATAGATATAATTTTGTTTCTAATTATGAAACATAGAAAGAAGTTGTTTAATTAAGAAATGTAGCAACGTTTTGATTTTAAACGTAGCGATATACACTATATTTATGCGCATACTAAGTGTATTCGTGTGTATATAATTTCTCTATATTTGTATACGTTATATCCACGTACGTAATAAAAGTGAAATACATTATATCTAGCGTATCCGCACATATAATATCTCTGTCTATTTGTATTTGCACGAATAATAAGTGTATCTGCTATAAAATTTCAAACTATCGATATATTATATTTTTAAAAAATTAAACCATTGTAATTTCAGATAAATATAGGACCTTAATTTGTTATTTTACATAATTTTTTCTTTAATAAATAGGCTAAATTGATTTGCTCAATATTTAATGGATGAAAATAAACGGTTAATTTGGATGAATAATATGTCATAACTTATTTCAACGAACTCAAAATAGTATCAGGACTAGAAATTTATACAAGTGGATTCAAATAAATACCAAATCATCAAATCTAAAAATTGAAAATGTGACCTGAAGCCGTTTCTGTATAGTGTCTGCCTTTGATCTAGAATTTTCTCTAATGTTGGTGAAGTTCGACAGTTAATACATAATCCAAAAATAATTTTTTTCTCCTCATTTACATAATATAATTTATGAGAATCAATAGAAACTTCTTACCACGAGCTAGGTCGCTCGTGACAAAAAAAACATTTTTCATTTGTTTTAAAATATTTTTTTATAATATCAGTTAACCTAATACAAATATTTTCTTTATATATTTTGACAATTCCAAGTAAATTAAACATGATATTTTATGTTTTAATGAAAAAAATTATGGGTCAATTTAAATTACATATGCAAATCAAATTTTCAGATATACTAATTCCCAATGAACATGTCCAGCTATTCGCTTGATTGTTTCATTTCTTAGAGAGTAGCTTTAACATGAATGATTAAATATCTATATTGTTAAGTCTTTTATTCATTTAGATTATGATTAATTCAATTAACATTTATTTATCTGAAAGAATAAAAGATATAATTTGATTTTTCATAATACAGTATTAACATGAAAGAACAAATGATATATAGGTGAAGAAGAAACAAGATTTTAGTATTGAAGTAATCATATGTGTATCATGATCAAAGGATCCAATTTACGAGTCTAAAGCAAAGCAAAAAGAAAACATATAAATCATGTTGTCCCGAATAACTTAAACAACAACCCTACAATATTCTTCACCCAAACTTCCTCTTTCCTTCCTTCCCTTTCTCTATTTTATTCTTTACTATACTCAAAGGAAAGTATGAGTATAGAAAATTTGGATTACAGGAACAACACATGAATTCGAACTAAATCCATATATATTGCACACACTTTAGGTGCATATTTCGAACAACATATAAGACCTTTTGTTCTCTTTATTTTAGTTTTTGGTATTTAGGGATCTACCCTCCTCTGTGATAATTAAAGAACTAATTTAGTTTATTGTTAGAATACTGACCCACTAATACACTTACAGAATAGCTATATTCTATATGTTCTTTTACAGTTTGCTCGAACTACGTTACGTAAAGAAAGTAAAAATATAATATTTTATCGTGGAAAATTTTGGCTCATAAAGGATAAAAACTCCACGACCTACACTTTTATAGGATTTAACTCAACTTCACTAAACTATGAGCCTTCAACCAGTTTAGATTACAAATCTTGCAATCCGAGGAACTAAACTCTAATTCCTATAATGAATCAACAATCACCCTTGATTGTTAAATCCAATTTTAAGTTGCCCCCAACTCGAAGTATAATCTAAGCTATCAAAGAAAAAGATTACAACTCGATAATAAACAATACAGACAAAAACATGACTCAAGAACTATAAAGCATAAGCCTAAAGAATAGGTTCTTCAATCTCGTTTCTCTTGTATCTGTTGCACTTGAATCTTTAGTCAAAACTCTCTCAAATATGAACCCTCTCTTATTTGATTGTGTTTTGCTTGTAGCTCTCTATGTAAGTGTGTAAGGTTCTTTGTAAAACCCTCATCCTTTATATAGATGTGCGACTTCTGCTTCTCTATGGTGGTGTCCTTCCATCTAAGGATTATCTTTCCTTTTAGAATTCATCCATGAAAGGAAACTTTATGCAAGCTCGACTTTTTTCATAAATGTGCTCTATCCATGCCTTTAATTCTTCTACTTTGCATTGTTGACCTTCTCCTAATCCCAGTCGGACTTTATCTGCGAGGAACATAATTGTAGAAAACTCATTTCATTCATCTGTTTCCCTAATCGTCAATTACACAATCTAATAAATTCTCCTTTTTGATAATGACAAACTATTGCCCCTTGTGTATATAACTAAGTCTACGTTATATCAGTTTCTTAAGGGTCAAAATTATTTTTCACTCCCAACTTGACTTTAAAAATCAATCTCTCCCCTTAACTTTGAACAATAAACATTCTCCCTCCTATATGCCAATTAATTTTTTTAAATGCCCATTTTACCCTTACATTAATAATTTTTATTCATTTTTACTTCTTCAAAATTATGATACTTTTTTTTATATAAAAAATCAATATAACAAATTTACTTGTAGAAAAATAAATATTACCTTGAAGATTCAAAAAGAAGATGTGAGAAGTACTAATTCAGTATATAAGTTAATAATATTCTATAATGAAATTAAATTAGCATAATACGACAATTTTATTAATAATAATCAAAATTTTAATATCTACTTAAACAAGTGAAAGTAATACAGATTCACAATTTTATAAACATATTTCAATACATATAATACAAAAAATAATTAATAAAATAGAGGTATAACTTTTGATGGAATTCAATATGAACTGAAGTAGAATTACATATTATGGGAGACTTGTTTTGGAAAATAAATTCCCTTTAAATATTTTTTGTCTCCAATAAAGAATAAAATATTAATGACCCTCCAGGTCATTTCGTGATTTCACCATTTGAAGCTTTCCTATAGTGACCTCAAGTCATTTATGACTTGCTGGGAATGACAGTTCAATCAACTAGTCGTTCTTTTGGTTTTTATGCAAGTTTTCCTCTTTTAGAGCTTCTGAAGTTTGAATAGTTGACTTCGATCACAACTTCAGATAAATGACCTTGAAATGCAATTCTACTCCAGTTAGACCGTCTCAGCACGTCACGTTTGGTGGGTTATGTTACGAGTGTGGCAAGTTGGTACACTGTGCTATAGATTGTCGGAAGAGTTGCCTTCTTAGGCACCAGGCTCAGCAGGTTTGGGTCCCTTAGAGCCCCAATACAGTCAGCTAGGGGTGGTTCCCAGGGTGTTAGAGATGGTCCACAGCTTGGCATATATAGCCATGATAGCCCATCACGTTCTTCACGCCATGCCTTACCCCACCGGGGTTAATACAGTTGTAGGAAGATTGACCATTGGTCTAGAGAGTGCCCAGGTGTGAGTTAGTTATTCAGAAATTGCCAGCATATGTTACTCCCCATACTTGGGTTGTCGGAGCATGTCGTCGTTGTAGGAAGATTGGCCACTAGTCTATAAAGTGTCCCAATGTGGGACCAACATGCAAACATCTCAATCAAGTCAATACCTTGGGGTTGTGGCACTTCCGATAAAAAGTGGTGCCCAAAGTGTTGCAGATGGTAGTTTAGATGTTCAGTTTGAGGTTGGACACGATTTATTCTATGCTTCTACAGGCAGGGCGAGGGCTGAAGCTCTAGGTATAGATAGTATAGGTGCAATTTCATTATGTTTATCCCTTATTTCTTATGTTATGTAGATTTGGGGGTTTTCATACACATACGTGCCTACTTAACTGGTTGTCTATCTTCTAGTGTTGTGATGCCTTATTTTGGGTTATGTTTCTGTGTTTATCCCCCGTAGGTGATTTTTTTTAGTAGTGGATCAATTTGACTTGTTTTTATTTGCGAGTAGTGGTTAAGTAGCTCCCTTTATCTGGTGCATAGTTGCTTTGCTTTGATTATAGTCGATATTTGCTTGATAGATGGCTAGGCTAGCATTATCTAGTTAGAAATTTGTTAGGCTATCCTGATTGTTTGGTTTATATGGTTGCCATCATTGCTTGCCTTTCATTTGATTAGTAGTTGAGATATTGATTGCTGAAAGAGTTTTGTGAAGAGGGGTTTAGCCTTCTGTGATATTGTTGTAGACCGAGCCTATCGATTCTTTTTCTATGCCTTAATCCTACCCTTAGTTCCTAAAGTTGCGAAGTTATGGGTTGCTCTTTTTAGTTTATCTAATTTGTCTCTATATGGTGTGCTAGGTGTTTGACTATCATTATTTAGAAATCTGAGATGTAAGCATGTTCTATGATGTGACAAGGACTACTCTCAGCCATTGTGATTTTGTGTATGCCTTGGTTTTGCCTGTGTCTTGCAGTGGTTATGTCAATGGTTTATGAGGTTAGACTTTTGATATGGGTTATATGTTGTGACATTCAATGATGGCTTCTGAACTTTAGCCATAATTGGAGAATGGAAATCTACTTAGAAGGTTCTTCTACAGGATGTGAACAAAGTAATTTAGGGGATCAGTAGCTATATGCTATATTTTAGGATGCGAGGATTACTTTTGCTATTGTGACTAGCTTTTGTTGTTTGTTGTGGGTATTCGATCCTATTTAGGTCATTATTGGTAGGTTAACTTCATTTCTTCCCTAACTACCGACTTAGTTTCCATTAGATTAGAGTGGTTAGATCAAACTTGCACTTGAGAGGTACTTCGTGGGCACATGCCATTAGTTTCTATCACTTTTGGTGTAGATTTCCACCTGGCATCAGTTTTCTAGAAGCTTCTTTGTTGGAAAAAAAGACATTGGAGTTAGGGCTAAGTCTAGTTGTTCACCCGTGGAATGATCGTCCCTTTGAGTAGCTTGTTCAGTTTAAAGAGGTTGCGCTTCAAGCCAAGATTGTTGATTTCTAAAGTCATTGGGACTGGATTTTGGGCTTTAGCCCTGGTCTGAGTTTCTTAATATTGGCCTTTGCCACTTTTCAAGGTTCAGGTGGAACACGTTATTCTCTCGAGGTTTGCATTAGGGTGGTTATGCGGGAAAGATACAGATGATGCTGGAGAGACTCAATATGGCTCAATATGGATAGGTCCTGACAACTAAAAGGCGTTGGACTTGGAGCATAAGGAGGAAAATCTGATTTTTGAGTTATTTAGCACCTTTCCTCACAGTGTAATCATCTAATTCTATGGTATTTATAAGGCATTGAAAATCTTGGATAAGTCTGATATGTTCAGTCGAGTTTGGTTCAGGTAAATGAAAGTTGGAATCAAAGGAAAGAGTTGGTGGTTGGTTTTTAGTTTTGAAGCAAAAGAGTTGAATTCGGTAGGCCTTATCCTATCTAGATTTTTAGATGGTGATGTTCTTTCACGACCCAACCCCGTAGGCCGTGACCGGGGTCCGACTTGGACTCCCTTATGCGTATCTATCAGCTACCCTTAAGTTGAACCGTGTGTGATGTGATACTATATACAAACCCAGTGGGTCAAAAACATTTTTTCAGGAACCTATAGCCTCATTCACCTATATTATAACAGGAAAGCGAATGCGAGCCGACGAGGCTGCCATACCACGAAAACATTTGCAATATATCGTATGAGCACAACTGAAACAAACTTACAAATAACCCACATACACATGTCTAAAGACCTCTAAGAGTAATAACTGTATCATATGGCGGGACAGAGCCCCCGCCGTACCCCTGAATAAATAAACATATACATCAATGACCAACATCAATAGTAAGGCTCCAGAACAGCGGAGCACGTCCAACATAGCTGAGTGGAAACCCTAAGCTAGCGGATCTCAAACATGAACATCTATACCTGTGGGCATGAAATGCAGCCCCCCAGAGAACGGGGGTCAGTACGACATATGTACTGAGTATATAAAGCATAACATATCATAACTGAAACAACAACTAAAATGGGGATACAGAAAATATGTATAACAGTTAACAGATTACTGTACCTGCAGCTTAGGACATGCAGTTATATACCTTATCATACCCTGTACCTGGCCCTCTAGTGAATTCGGTATCATAATCGTTTCATCATAATCATGCCCGACCCTTCATGGAACGCGGTGAATGATCATTGCATCATATATCATGCCCGTCCCTTCATGGGACGCGGTGAATAATCATTTCATCATATATTATGCCCGACCCTTCATGGGACGCGGTGAATTTATCATGTTCGGCCCTTCATGGGACGTGGTAAATTTATCATGCCCGGCCCTTCATGGGACGCGGTGAATTTATCATTCCCGGCCCTTCATGGGACGCGGTGAATTTATCATACCTGGCCCTTCATGGGATGCGATAAATTTATCATGTCTGTCCCTTCATGGGACGCGGTGAGTTTATCCTGCCCGGCCCTTCATGGGATGCGGTGAGTGACATATTAACAGCTTGCACGAGTAAAGTAACGAGGAACCATATACAATTAGTTCATCCTCTGAGATTCGGTATAACAATCGTCATAGATTATCATTTGAGGATCAAAACTATCATTGTCTCACGTATCCTCTAACTTCCATTAGGGGCCACATCGACGGAGTCTCAAGACTCCTAGGCTTTTATTAAGGTAATACCAAATGGCTTATGCAATCAGACACACTTGTCATTATAGATTTCTTAGGCATGGGAGCTCATACATTCAATTAGTATTCATCATATAGGGACTCGAGGGTAGCAGTTCAACTACTTCAAGAACTTCGATATTAAGAAATGAATAGGAGTTATAGTTCATGCTTCCCATGCATCCGATTACTATTTCTTGTATAGAGGGCTTGAGGGTGATAGCTCAGCTACCTTAAGAGCCTTAGCATTTAGAAGTGAACACGAGTCAATAGGCTCTACATATATTACCTTTTATCCTATAGAAGCCTTAAAAAGGCAATAGCTCAACTATTACAGGAGTTCTACCATTATGAAGTGGATAAGAATTATGGACTGTACTCGGAGATTTATGAATGGAACTATCCCCAAATTCCATATACAAACCATTTATAACTTATATCTAAGACATGCCAAAATAAAGAAGAATAGCTTTACGTACTTATGCCAAAAACATGCCAAAAGAAAGCTTCACATACCTGTTATGGGTTAGTCTTTGTCCCGGTCGCCTTGTCGTCCCATGAACCTAGGTAATATGAAATCAATATGAAAATCAACCTCTTTAGACCTTTCAGCATTACATTACTTAAGAATATTCATAAACCCCATTCCCTTGCTCGTCTTCTCGACTAGTTCCTTAACTAGTTAAGGCGTTAACGAAAATCGGATAGCACCTCCCCTATAATGTACCCTATCCGAATTCCCAATAACATCCCTGATATCTACAGGCAACCAACAACATAACCAGAAGCTCGTATATATAGAAAACTTTGCAACATTATTACATTACAACCCTCGAACGACTCGCTCGAAATTACGATATCCAAAATAGGGTTTCTAGTTTCTATTTTGCGAAATCTTTAATCGTACGAAGAGTGGAATCATGTGGCTGCAACCAGAAACTTCCACACCTATTTTAGAACACATTTAGATCCTGCAACACACACCACCCAACCAGCAGCAGCGTCCAAACACACCACGCCTCACTTCGACTACAATTTAACTACGGCAACTTCAATTTAGATTATTTCTTTTGATGGGCATCCACACAATTTTTCCATAGTTTCAGAGTATAAAAGGTACATAATACACTCAATAACAACCCCATAAAGTCCAAATTTAAATGAGAAACCTTACCTTACCCGAAATTGGCCAAACTAGCCAAAATCGCGCCTCAGAACCCTTCTTAGCGTGCTGAAACTGTGTGGACTAGTTTCTGTCTGTTTTGGATGCACCAAGCCATAATTTTATACTTCTAATACCTCCATATCATCATGGTATATGCTAGATAATTAATTTATGGAATGAAATCGGGACTTACCTCTTTTTTTTCCTCCTAGCCGTCGCTAGTTTCTCTCTAAACTAGGATTTTGTTCTTGAGTTTTTGCTGAAGTTTAATGGATCATAACTGAAGTATAAGACACATATACATGTATATATGTGGTTCTAGGAGGTGACACATGTCATCCCCATATGGTGACACGTGTCCAACCCCTATTGGGCCACGGATCCATGCCTTACCCCTAAGCTGCCACGTGTCTTTGTGGGACCCACCTACCACGAGGTGGGTCACCTACTTGACCCTAAGTAGGTGGGTCACCTGCTTGCTTAAGGTGATGCCACGTGTCGATCCTCCATTGGCTTTCATGTGTTGTCTTTTCCCCTTTCTCGTGGGTTCGTAATCTCGTCTTATTTTAGGTGCCTATGTAATCCATACTACGTAAGCTTAGTATGTCCTCAAGTAGCTCAAGTATGTAATACCTCTAAATTGGTAGCTTACATAGGTAAATCGCATCCTACGACTCCTTATTTGGCCTCCAATTCCTTCCGAATTCTTATGACTCTATTTTCAACCTTCTCTACTATGGGGTAATACATTCTCCTTTCCTTAGATTCATTTGATAGTGTCGTAACTTATCCGGCTCACATGATAATGTCTAAAGAACTTAAGAGACATTCCGAGCTCGAGAGTGTGGGGTGTAACATTCTTCTCCCCTTTAGAACATTCGTCCCCGAATGTTGAATAAAACTTCCCTAGACTTTATACAAATTGTAGGGAGATTCCTTTCTATTGCAATCACATATATTTTCATCCAAGTAATTAATATATGAGTTCTAGGAGTGGGGGTTTACCCGTAGACATTTAGAAATAGGTACGGATACCTGTGTTTCATGTCCTCTTCAGCTTCCCAAGTTATTTCTTCATGATTCTTATTCCTCTACGACACCTTGACAAAAGCTACGTCCTTAGTTCGCACCCCTTTTAATCTGCCGATCCAGGATGGAAATAAGTTGCCCCTCATAGGATAACTTCCTGTTACATAGACCTCCTCCTCAGGAAATATTCTGGGAGGGTTGTTTATAGACTTGCGGAGCATTAATCTGTGAAAACTGAATATATTGCTTCAAATCGGATAGTAGGTCCTACTCATAGGCAGCTTTATCCATCATAACCCATATAAACTTGTACTTCCGTAGAGTATGAGGTTAGCTTGGACTATAACCTACCTTAACTGCCTTCCATTTCCGAGTCGGGATTCCCATCCCCCATAACAAGCTATCAAGCCTCTGATGCTCCACTTCATTTAAGCTATTATACCATTCCTCTTAATTCAACTTGTAACACCTTAGGTATGCTATCTTGCTCTTTTACTCAGATCTTCTTTCCAATTTTATTACCAAACATTATGTTGTAATTCTTACACAAACGTGTGTAGGTACTTAGAAAAATTCAGAAAATGCCTTAGCGTCGCTATACTAGCGGCTTACCTCCTTCAGTCGAGGTCAGGGCTCCACTATGACTTTTTTCCTTAATATCGATTATATCTTACTAGTTCTGCCTCGAACCATCTTACACTTTTCCTTAATCAATTCTAAATGTGGCCATCACATTGCTATTACCGACTTCTTTTTATCGAGTAATCCCTTGATCTTACTCTTAATATGCCAATGTCCGTAGGCCGCATAACTATTCTTGTGCTATTTGCATGAAGTGCATTCTATTTTAGTCATCATCTTTTCTTCTCTTGGTTTACTCTATTCTATATGTGTCATTGTACTAACACGCACTCATAATCTCTTTTTTTCATACTTGTTTCGTTCCCTTTTTCACTTCCAAGGGGGTCACCCATCCCAGTGCTACTCTCAGCCAAGCATGCTTAACTTCGGAGTTTAGATGGAATCTGGTGCATTAGTGCGGGTAAGATCGCATCTATCCCTTATGGGGTCTCGTTTAAAGTTTAAGCATTCCTATTTACATACGATAGCGTCGGTTGATTTTCTCTTACGCTTGTACTTCTCTTGTCCACTTCCCCCCTTTTAGGGTGTACCCATGTCATCCTCCGCTTATTTTCAGCTATTCACACGTGAATGATTCTACTCCAATATTTTTAACATGCTGCACCATGTCCACATCTTCTGTTAGATCATCCATACATTTGGTTGCTCTTATAAGAACCCCTAGCACAACCATATGGTGCTTTGGTATTCACAATATATCATATAAAATCTCATCTGGCGGTTGGTACTCGAGTAGCATCCGTAATGTAGCAGTGCATTCAAAGCCATATTCCATTCATCCCCATCAGTAATTGGCTCGTGCCCATGATCAGTTCAAATTCTCTACTCGAGAGTACTTACACTTTGATGATTTGTGTTTCAAACTCTGTCAGTAGACTAACCTTACTCCAGTGGACACCAGTTATTTTTCTAATAATCTCATAATGCAGCAGTTGTTCTGCAAATCGACATTCCCTCTCCTTTCAGGATTTCACTAATCATCAAGGTGGAGTCACGTATACAAATACTTCTTTATGCCTCCTGAGCTTGCATCTTTTTTGTGTGCTTAAGGCTCACTTCTAATCCTACTTAAAACTATATCAACTTCATTGTAGTAGTGACCTTATCTTATCACCTCTTTATCGTACTATACCTCTTGTTCATAACTGTCTATTTCCCTCTATGTTCGATACTCCTACTTAATTAATAACATCTATCTCGAGTGCCTCCCTTGGTAATCCTTTCACTCCTCTTGTCTATGTCCATTTGTTCTTGTGTACAAGGAGTTCCATGTTACTCCTATATCCTCCGAAAAACATTAGTTTTACATGACCTTCCTTTCTCATTTTCAAAACATCTCTCGTTTATCTCTATCTGCTCTTAGTATACCAGTCATTTCTGGCATTCATTCTGTCTTGTCACTCATTTTCACTTTCGTACCCTTTGACCTTTTATTCTAAACTCTCCCTATAAAGTTGTGCAAGTCCTTCTTATTCGTTCACTATTTGCCCTTCTATTCTTCCTAAATCACCTCGTATCCTTCAATTACTTCTTTACTAGGCTTTCCTTACTCTCATAACGATCTTCGTTATATTCACATAGTATCTTGTTCGTATTCAATCCCATAGTATAACACTATTTAACCTTCTTCACGATTCTTACTATGGGTTACTTACCCTTCTTAGTTAGTCTTATCCTTAACGTCTCACAAGCTGTCTTATTAATACTTTACATTCGTCACCATCCTTTGTCCCTTGTACTCTCGTCTTCATCATATTGTTACTTCTTTTAACTATAACTTGTCATAGTTTATCCTTATGTGCCAATTCAGTCGGTGCCTTAATATATCATTCTATTTAGATCTATCAGTCTTTCCTAATTCATTTTCTTAGGGTCATAAGTCTTTTCCAAATTTGTTTTACCATACCAGTATTAATCTCCTAGTTTCTATTGACGTTAATTCAGTATTTACTCATTTCTCGGGGTCAGCCATACTCGTAGTTTAATCAAATCTCATTATTGTTGTGGGTACGACCTTCCAAGACATACTACAGTACGATATCTCCTTCTCTTCTTATTTCTAGGAAAAAGTGGGCAGAGTTTCCTTTGTATTTCTTAGTATCTTAACACCTGCACGTAGAAAATACCAATAGTGCCTCACAGGGCACACATGTATATATTCAGATCATATCAGATTGCAGCCACACAGGGCACACATATATAGTCATATCATGTCATCTCACAGCCACACAGGGCACCCATAATTAGCAGTATGGAAAGGGACATACCTCGTATGTCCACTCGAACTGCACTTGTTACACTTTCTTGTTTACCTTTCCTTTCACTTTTTCCAACTTTATTTATCAATCGTATTGAAACACCTTACCTTTTATCGATATTATCCTTCTGCTGAAATCACATGTTAGTATAGGGAATGTCATTTCCTATGACTCGGCTCTATTGCATGATCTTAGATATGAAAGAAAGTAACATCCTAAATATCCTGTAGCCTCCTGTTTATAGATGTGGTGCACAACACAATGATAAACAAAACTCTACTAGACACAGTCTGTAGATACTCCAAGGACGAACTACTCTGATACCACTTCTGTCACGACCCAACCCCGTAGGCCTAGACTGGAGTCCGACTTGGACCCCTTATACGAATCTATCAGCTACCCTTAAGTTGAACCGTGTTTGATGTGATACTATATACAAACCCCAGTGGGTCAAAAACTTTTTTTTAGGAACCTATAGCCTCATTCACCTGTATCATAATAGGAAAGGGCACGTGAGCCGATGAGGCTGCCATACCACGAAAATATTTGCAATATGTCGTATGAGAATAACTGAAACAAACTTACAAATAACCCACATACACATATCTAAATACCTCTAAGAGTAATAACTGTATCATATGGCAGGATAGGGCCCCCGCCGTACCTCTAAATAAATAAACATATACATCAATGACCAACATCAATAGTAAGGCTCCGGAACAGCGGAGCACGTCCAACATAACTGAGTGGAAACCCTAAGCTAGCAGATCTCCAACATGAACATCTGTACCTGCGGGCATGAAACACATCCCCCTGGAGAATGGAGGGTCAGTACGATATATGTACTGAGTATATAAAGCATAACATATCATAACTGAAACAACAACTGAAATGGGGATACAAAAAACATGTATAACAGTTAACAGATTACTGTAACTACAGCTTAGGATATGCAGTCATATACCTTATCATACCCTATACCCGGCCCTCTAGTGAACTCGGTATCATAATCGTTTCATCATAATCATGCCTGGTGCTTCATGGGACGCGGTGAATGATCATTGCATCATATATCATGCCCAACCCTTCATGGGATGCGGTGAATAATCATTTCATCATATATCATGCCCGGCCCTTCATGGGACGCGGTGAATTTATCATGTCTGGCCCTTCATGGGACGCAGTAAATTTATCATGCCCAGTCCTTCATGGGATGCGGTGAATTTATCATGCTCGACCCTTCATAGGACGCGGTGAATTTATCATGCCTGGCCCTTCATGGGACACGGTAAATTTATCATGCCCGGCCCTTCATGGGATGCGGTAAATTTATCATGCCCAGCCCTTCATGGGACGAGGTGAGTTTATCCTGCTCGGCCCTTCATAGAACATGGTGAGTGACGTATTAATAGCCTGCACGAGTAAAGTAACGAGGAACCATATACAATTAGTTTATCCTCTGAGATTCGGTATAACAATCATCATAGATTATCATTTGAGGATCAAAACTATCATCATCTCACGTATCCTCTAACATTCATTAGGGGCCACATCGACGGAGTCTCAAGAGTCCTAGGCTTTTATTAAGGTAATACCAAATGGCTTATGCAATCAGACACACTTGTCATTATAGAGTTCTTAGGCATGGGAGCTCATACATTCAATTAGTATTCATCATATAGGGACTCGAGGGTAGCAGTTCAACTACTTCAAGAACTTCGATATTAAGAAATGAATAGGAGTTATAGTTCATGCTTCCCATACATCCGGTTACTATTTCTTGTATAGAGGGCTTGAGGGTGATAGCTCAGCTACCTTAAGAGCCTTAGCATTTAGAAGTGAACATGAATCAATAGGCTCTACATATATTACCTTTTATCCTATAGAAGCCTTAAAAAGGCAATAGCTCAACTATTACAGGAGTTCTACCATTACGAAGTGGATAAGAATTATGGACTGTACTCGGAGATTTATGAATAGAACTATCCCCAAGTTCCATCTACAAACCATTTATAACTTATATCTAAGACACGCCAAAATAAAGAAGAATAGCTTTACTTATGCTAAAAACATGCCAAAAGAAAGCTTCACATACCTGTTATGGGTTAGTCTTTGTCCTAGTCGCCTTGTCGTCCCGTGAACCTAGGTAACATGAAATGAATACGAACATCAACCTCTTTATACCTTTCAGCATCTTACATTACTTAAGAGTATTCATAAACCCCATTCCCTTGCTCGCCTTCTCGACTAGTTCCTTAACTAGTTAAGGCGTTAACGAAAATCGGACAACACCTTCCCTATAATGTGCCCTATCTGAATTCCCAATCACGTCCCTAATATCTACAGGCAACCAAAAACATAACCATCAGCTCGTAAATATAGAAAACTTTGCAACATTATTACATTACAACCCTCGAACGACTCGCTCGAAATTACGATATCCAAAATAGGGTTTCTAGTTTCTATTTTGCGAAATCTTTAATCGTACGAAGCGTGGAATCGTGTGGCTGCAACCAGAAACTTCCACACCTATTTTAGAACACATTTATACCACACACACCTCCCAACCAGCAGTAGCCTCCAAACACACCACGCCTCACTTCGACTACAATTTAACTACGGCAACTTCAATTTAGATTATTTCTTTTGATGGGCATCCACACAATTTTTCCATAGTTTCAGAGTATAAAAGGTACATAATACACTCCATAACAACC
Organism: Solanum dulcamara; assembly: GCF_947179165.1. Taxonomy (NCBI): domain Eukaryota; kingdom Viridiplantae; phylum Streptophyta; class Magnoliopsida; order Solanales; family Solanaceae; genus Solanum; species Solanum dulcamara. Next base: position 43,914,899 of record NC_077240.1, read on the forward strand.
CCATAAAGTCCAAATTTAAAGGAGAAACCTTATCTTACCCGAAATTGGCCAAACTAGCGAAAATCGCGCCTCAGAACCCTTCTTAGCGTGCTGAAACTGTATGGACTGGTTGCTGTCCGTTTTGGCTGAACCAAGCCGTGATTTTATACTTCTAATACCTTCATATCATCGTGGTATATGCTAGATAATTAATTTACGGAACAAAATTGGGACTTACCTCTTTTTTTTCCTCCTAGCCATCGCTAGTTTCTCTCTAAACTAGGGTTTTGTTCTTGAGTTTTTGCTGAAGTTTAATGGATCATAACTGAAGTATAAGACACATATACATGTATATATGTGGTCCTAGAAGGTGACACGTGTCATTCCCATATGGTGACATGTGTCATTCCCATATGGTGACACGTGTCCAGCCCCTATTGGGCCACGGATCCATGCCTTACCCCTAGGCTGCCACGTGTCCTTGTGGGACCCACCTACCAAGAGGTGGGTCACCTACTTGACCCTAATTAGGTGGGTCACCTTCTTGCTTAAGGTGATGCCACGTGTCGCTCCTCTATTGGCTTTCACGTGTTGTCTTTTCCCCTTTCTCGTGGATTCGTAATCTCGTCTTATTTTAGGTGCCTATGTAATCCATGCTAAGTAAGCGTAGTATGTACTCAAATATCTCAAGTGTGTAAAACCTCTAAGTTGGTAGCTTACATAGGTAAATCGCGTCCTACGACTCCTTATTTGGCCTCTAATTCCTTCCGAATTCTTATGACTCTATTTTCAACCTTCTCTACTATGGGGTAACTCATTCTTCTTTCCTTAGAATCATTTGATAGTATCGTAGCTTATTCGGCTCTCATGATAATGTCTAAAGAACTTAAGAGACATTCCAAGCTCGAGAGTGTGGGGTGTAACATGTTCGATCCGAGAGGACTTCTGAAATTCTGGTAGAGCATGCAGACCTTGTACGCTCATCTTTTCGTGCCTTCTAGTTTTTCTATTTATTGACTTTCGAGGACAAAAGTCCTTTAGTAGTGAATGTTGTAATGACTCTCCAGGTCATTTCCTTCATTTAATTTTATAGTTTAGAACTTTTCTATAGCGACTCTAAATTATTTATGACTTGAAGGGACTGACAGTTTGGTCACTTGGTTGTTCATTTGGATTTTATGCATGTTTTTCTATTTTGGAGCTTATGAAGTTTGAATGGTTGACTTGGGTCAAACTTCGGGTAAACAACCTCAGAATGCAATCTAATGGTTTCGTTAGCTCCAGAACGTTGAGTTTGGTCTAGAAGGAGCTTTTGTTTGGGTTTCGAGGCATCCAAACTTATTTCGTGTAACCTTCTGGCTTATAGATAAAATGGAGCCTTGGGTGTGAGACCCACTTTTTGTCAAGATAACCTCTGTTGGAAGTTTTGGCATCTCTGCCGTGTCCAAAATACCAAATTTAGTAGAGGTAGCATAGTTCGTTTGCATGCATGGGGTTCAAAATGAATCCTGAGTACCCCATCAGAGTATTTTCAACTCAAAATTCTCATCTTCTCCAAATTGAGTACCCTATCAGAGTATTTTTCAACTCAAAATGCTCATCTTGTGCAGCACTTGGTGGTGCAACACCATTTTTACTTCATGTTCGTGGGCCTAGTGTCGTATTTGCAGAGACCAGGTGCCTTGGTCATTGCATTTACGGGATAATCTTTGCTTTCAGGGAATGTTGGGTACCTGACTCTTGGTGTTCGCAGACTTGGCTCCATGTTCGTGGAGAAGGGTCATAGTTGACCCGATCCAGTTGACTACCACAATCACGACCATGAAACTCGCATTTGCAGAGGTTATTTAATCGGGTTATATTAGTGACCAACCTCATTTTCAGTTTATATTTCATTCTTGAGACCTCGATATATTGATCTAGGGAGCTCCGATTTCACTCATTTTTATTGCGTTTAGTTGGAAATTGCTGAAGCATTGCATGAAGATCATTGGGGTAGCATTATGGGTTTGTTTTGGAGTTAAAATCTTGTCCCAAAGACCCCTCTTTCTCTCTTTAATGCTGTTATAGAAATATGATTTTGTGGGATTGTTTTGGTTGGGTTTTCGAGCTCAGATGGTGCCTAAGTTTTGGAAACAAGTTCCTTCAACTATTAGGGACCTAGTGACGGGGCCAATTTTAGAATTTCATTAGTAGGTTCCATGGGTCTATTTTTGATCCAATTTTGGGCCCAGATTATATTTTAGCAATATGGCTGTCTTTCTTCTCGTGGTAATGCATAATGTATGACTATGTAGCATGACATCATTCGGAGGTGGATCGAAGGGGAAAATCTTAATTTGGATATTTAGAAGCATGCGCGATCGGATTCGAGGTAGGCTATGTTCTACTTTCTTTTAGGTTGTGCTCCACGACATGATGATTAATATAAATTGCATGTGAGTTAAGATTTTATGTGGCAGGTTTCAGATTCCTTCCTTATTCCTACTTTCTTGATTCTTATAGGAGCCTTAGACTAATTTTGTCTTGCGAATTCCTTAGATTAGGTTGGAAGGACCATTCTTATGGCTTAGTTTGGTGTGGTTATTCTCGGTTAAGTTGATGTTTGAGGACTTACAATAGTGTGGTAATCTCAGTGACTTAGAATAAAGTTTGAATAGTTCTTTAGTTAATATCATTGCTTCTTATAGTAATTACCATGGATTGGTACTCTCTATTAGTGCGTGGACCCTGGTTTTGGCTTGGTATTGTGGGAATTTACCCTTAATAGGCTTGACGACTTGATGTTGATCCCTATCTTAGACTAGGCTATATGTCCTTAGTTTCTTGTTATAGTCGTGGGTTAGCATTAGCTATATTTGGTGTATGCTTGAGTACTACATCTAGAAAGATCGAGATCTTTGGGTTACGCTTCCGGTTGTTGGACCCCTTATAATTTTCCTTTGTATCCTAAGATGTGATGATATATTGTTGAGTTTGCTAGTATATTGTTGGTGTAAGATCCTAAAAGTTGGAAAGTAGAGACAAAGGAAAAATTGTAGAAAAAGTGATTTGGTGCAGGTTTCAATGAGCCAACCTATGGCCCGTAGGAAGCACTAACACTTGGGAAAGTTTGGAAGTTTGTAGTTTGGCTTGCAAGGACCAGCTACGGAACATAGGAGGTCCTACGATCCATAGGAGGGGTTCGTAGGAAGTCTCTTGAGAAATATTAATAGCAGTAACTCAAGTTAAGTTCCACGAGAGGTCCTACAGACCGTAGGGAGTTCTATGGGTCATAGGATGACCCAAAGAATGAGGATCAAAGACTAAGACTTTTGGGAATTTTGAAGTCGTACAGGATCACTGGATACCATGACCCGTAAAGATTTCAATAACCCATAAACCAGGGTCTTAAGGACAAGGTACAATTCCAGTAGCTAGGGTTTTGATACATGAGTTTAACAGATGAGTCCTACGACTTGTAGGACTATCTACGACTTGTAGGGCAGGGGTCGTAGGATTGAGTTGTAATTCTAGTAACTCTGAAAATTGGACATGGGTTCTTTGAATGAAGTTTACGAGCTGTAGAGGATCCTATGGACCATAGGTCTTTCTCCATTATTTTAACTCCTAAACTACATCATTTTGGGGAATTTGGATGACTTATAACTACCCAAACCCTTCAAACTACCCCATTCATTCTCATTCTCCTAAAATCACCTAAGGCACTCAAGGATTTTCGTCAAATTTCTTCTTATTCAAGTCAAAGTTAGGGTTCAAGGATTCAAATCTCCTTTTCAAGTTTCAAGGGTAGAATTCATTGAGGTATGTAGAAATTTCATCCATGGATCCTTTCCTTTCATGGAGTCCCAAAGATTTCCCTTTTTTTCTATAAATTTCAACCCAATTGTTCTAGGGTTTTGATGATTTAGCATTGAGTTCATTCAATTACGCTTTCACTCATCTTCAATGATCTTATTATGCATAAATTGATGTTAATTATATGATTTCAAGAAGTTTAACATGAACCCATGCATTATGCCTATTTTATGACTCTGAACTATGATTTGAGAATGTACATGTATCATGAACTTAAGAATTATGATTTCAAGGATGCTTTTAGATAAAGTATAAATACTTTTTATGAAACAAGGTTTGTTTTGGAAGGGAAGCAATCTCATCATGAAGGTTTTCCATGATTTAGCCACTTTCAAGTTAAGTGTGATTTTTTATGTAAAGTTTATCATGATCTAGATGCTTTTAATTAAGTATTTCTCATGGATTGATTGGGTCGAGGTTCATGGTATAATTTAAGCATCTAATCTTATAATTTTCAAAATATCTATGATGAAGTTGGTCTTATAATCTTATTACGATTTTCCATGACTATGTTATGATTACTATTGATATTCTTGTTGAGAGTTTACTAAGCATTGAGTGGACTAGGAGCAATCACCTAGATCCCATAACTACGTGTCACCATGTCATAAATGGACGTGTCTATGCTTAAGCTAGTGGATTCACATATAGCTCATGTAAATGGTCCTTAACTTGGCAAGTGGGACAACCTTTTTTTGGTGTGGGGAAGACACTAGACTCCATGATATAGCTCTCATGGTTTATGTCAGTTAACAGTATCTCTCACAAAGTTTTATGATTCCTCTATTCTATGTTTACTTGATGACTTTATTAGAAGGTTACATTGACCATGTATTATTATTCAAATGATGCTTTTAAAGGTTTTAACTATGTTTAGCTTGGTCATTGCATTATTACGATTTACGTTATGCATTGCATATTCTCTATACTTAGTACATTCAATGTACTAACGCATATTCTATTGCCTATATTATTTCATAATATAGGTTACAACACTCCTTCCCATCCTCGTGGCTAGTACGGGTTCCTGTTGGTGTTGCTTATTTTGGTGAGTCCTCATGATTCGAGGGTGCAACGACTATGTCATTTCTTTACTTTCAAACTTTTCTTATGTTTTGGGTGAGTTAGGGCTTGTCCTACGTCCCTGTCTATATTTGTAGAGGCATTGTCAAACTAGACTAGTATGCTCTTATTTCATTTCATATGTTATGTTGAGATTTTCTTTTATCGAGATTTCAATTTTTTGAGACTTATCTTCTACATTTTACTTTACACTTGTTTATTTGGTTACCTTATGACATGTTATGTCTGGTAAGAGGCCTATTTAGGATCCCTCGCAATTCTAATCATTTTATCACATCTAGGGTCTAGATTGGATCGTGACAGTTGGGCATGAGGCCTTGGTCAAGGACCAACTGGATTCCAGGTTAGTTTTCTATACTTGGGACTGAGGTGATTCTTGTTATGTTCTTTAGGTTGTCTAGATACTATTGTTTGGATACTAGTGATGGCATACATTGCATTAGTATTAACTTTCACGTGTTTTGTGGTATGATTGATATGCCCAAACTTACACTCCAATTAAGAAGTATAAACCAGTCACTATCAAAAATAGAACCCAACTAGGTTGGGGTTGACCTCACAGGGAATGTGGAGAAAATAAGTCTAATAGCATTTATCTTCAATTGTAGTCACTATTTCCCAAAAGCAAATTTTTCATGAAGTAAAATAGACTTTAAGTTGTTGAATAATATGAGAAGGTAGCTAGGACTGTATTCCCCATGACATGTAACTCAGTAGACGTTTCGGGCGATACTGTTTCAATGCATCGCATGGAAAATCTAGAAAGTTATGTACATCTAAACGCCTTCTGGCCATATTAGATGAATTTCAGTCTATACCTTCCTGTCTCCGAATGCATAACTATCTAACCCTTGCTTTTGACCTTAGAAAACTATCCCCCCACCCTGGGCTCAATTTCTTAGACAAAGGTTTGTAGCTTTGAATCTCTATTGTAGTTATCTTTTTCTAACCACTACCCCTCTCCCGAGCAAGTAATGAATACAAATGAGTTTTAAGGTGTGCATTCGTTAAAAGGAAAATAAGATGAATAAAACTACAATGCACGCTTGAACAATGAATGAAAATCACCTATTTATTTGCCTACATCGTTATTCTGTCATGGTTTCCACAACCTTAGTTATGGTATTTATCTACTCATATTCACAAGCAAAGCATTAAGAATTGTTGTAGAATTCATAGAACAATACTTATGTTTATGCAATAGTAAACCTTGGGTCAATGAATGAACCAACGAATTAAGAAACGAATGAAAACTTGTATTATGTTTGAATCCCAAAAGTGGTTCGAAAATATGCTTCACAATGTTCAAGACCCAAAATATTCAGTAAAGTGTATAACGTGTAAAATAAAAACTACACAGGGCATGTCACGATCCAAGCTAGACCCTATGTACGAGATGACGATTAGAATTCCGAGTGACCCCAACCAAGACTCTTACCATATCATTCATGAGCATAATAAGGTAAGTAAAGCAATAAAGCAAGATATAGAATAGGAAATAAAGTTTCGACATGAAAGTCTCAATAAGAAAGATGACATAGACTCCATAACATCCAACATGCCTCTACTAACTACATAGGGGTATAAGACAAGCTCCTAGCTCACCCATGAAAACATAAGAGAGTGAAATAGTCAAATGACACAATAAAAATAAAGTTTCATGTCCTCAAATAGTGAGGACTCACCAATAATGGAAGTAATCAAGCTCGATCTAATTATAAATAGGAGGTGCGCGGTGATTGTCCGTCCTATATTATGATACAATGTAGGCAAAAATATGAGTTAGTACATGGAATTTCATAAGCATGTGAGAAGTATGCATGAACAATGAATATAGGATATAATCAATATGAATCATGAGATGAAATACCAATACCTTAAAACATGAGTAAAACCATGAACATATTAAAACATCATAATAATTGAGCAATGCATCAAAACATCATCATCATGAGAACTTATACTTTTTCATATAACTTGGTATGGTATAATACCTTTAACCAACATATAAGACCATACGAGCTATAACATCAAATTCAATCATGATACTTTCTCTAACTTTGTGCTATATGTGGATCCACTAGCTTTGCCATATTGGCATGTTTAAATCTACAGGGGAAATGTAGTTAGGACTAAAAGTTGCTACTAGGATTCCTTTGGGTAGCTATAATGGCTACTGGACCGAACCCCACCTTAAAGTCCTCTCGGTGTTAAGTCATTTTCCCAATGGAACTTCATGAAAACATGATCATTAACATCATTAGGAAAGGTTATAATAGATACCAATCCAAATTTATAAAATAACATAAGAGTAGCTCATCTATCATCTTCATCATGAGTATGTGAAGAAATTTCATCACAACCGTTAACTTCTTTAACATGATTGTGCAAGAATTGTTCTTATTGCACTATAACTTCTTTGCTTATAAAATAATTAAAACACCATTCATCATATTTCATGGATCATTCATAAACCTTGGTAATCATTTATAAACCTTTCATTGAAATCACTTGAAAATCATAATCATAAATCATTGAAACATACTTGAAACTAGCATATAGCATAGGTCTTTGAAACTCATCTTGAAAAATTATGTAATGTGATGTGAATTATGCATAATTTAATTAATAATCATAATATATATCATAAGTAAGAAGACCTAATGTAAAATCATAAAATTAGGGTTTTTAGAAGAAAAAATCATAAGAGATTTTGAGACAAAAACATGGGATTCCATTGGTCAAAAGGACTAAGGATGAATTCGCACATACCTTGACTTTAGAAGCCTTAAATTGCAGAGAATTGAAGCTTTGACCTTGAAGAAGTCCTTTGAATTGCTTGAGGAGGAAGAAAACTCTTGAGAGAACACTTTTATAAAGAGAATTTTGATTTAAAATGTTTGGGTGAGAATGATAGGGTTAAGAGGGCTTAGGGTAATTAATAGGTTAGAAAAAATCTCAAAAATCATCCACATTCAATAATGAAACATAGAAAAAGACCAAAATACCCCCAACTTAAAGCTGGAATTGCACCTAGATGGGGGACCTACCATGGTCCGCGAAACTCACTACGGCCCGTGGTGGAGGTCATGGTGATGGAACTTATCTTGGGTCTGGAAGGGGTAACCTCACAGAAGCCACCATGGCTCGTGGTGCCCATCGTAGATCGTGGTGCCTTCTGTGGTGTGCACCCTAAACTTGAAGTTTAAGGAGTTGGTTCCACGGGTCTCATCACAGCTTATGATTCACACCACGATTTATGGATCCATCTGTGGTACCTTCCTCCATAACTTCCCTTTTCTTAGTGACCTTCACGGTTGCTCTCCATGGCTCGTGAAGAGAACCATGGCCCGTGAAGAGCTTCGTGAAGAACCACCTGGTGCCAAAATCTAGGATTTTCTAAGAACCTTTCTTTGAACCTCGATTTTTGACTTTTCAATTTATAGGGTCTTATAGGATATTTATAAAGTACAAAACCAAATCATGAACAAAATAGAAAAATTTAAGTCATCCAGATTCACGATGACTGTTTATGGCTAGTGGTGACATTCACGCCCGCAGGGGTTTTCCATGGTGTTTGCCTCTGCTTTATAGCTTCTGAATACATCAGTTCACAACCATAATCATGACCTAATTTGGGCATTATTTTCTATTCAAGGCTTCATGCGGTTTGCCTGAATTATTCCTGAATCGTCTAAGTATGATCTTTATGGTTTCTATTGACGACCCATTAAACTTTGCACAAAATATGGTGTGTTTCGTGGAACTTGACTTGAACTTTTGCAATAGCTTTATTGCCTCACTTTCACACTTCTGGTCCACGAACTATGATGACTTCAATGGCCCGTTAAGGGCATCGTGGGATTTCACTTGGGCAAATTTTTTGAACTCATTTTTCCTCTTCTTTTAAAGGCCTGTCTCCATGGGTTGTAAAAGGTTCACGACCCATGGAAGGACTCATGAAGCCACAGCTACAGTCATTTCAGTCAAAAATCAACACTTTATCTTAACCTTGTGGATGACTTAGTTTTCTTGAAATTAAACAAAAACACACATCATATTTACAACAACATGCTAGAAACCCACACTAATTCACTATTTTGAGCATCAAAAGTGTTGTAAATACATGACACAATAATGATCCCTGAAAATCATTGATTTTCACTCCTATTATTTGAAGAAAGTATGGTTTTAAACTTTTACTCATAAATTGGTTTTAATGGGAGTCATATCACCTTTACCACTTTGATAAATTGATTTTTAGGATAAAGAGATATTGTCGCTGTGCTCACTGTGGTTTTAGCCAAGGTTCAAGCTTCTAGCACATTACTATTTATCGTGTTTCAAGTTCTGGGCGCATTAGTTTTAGTCAGAATCCAGCCCCGATAGTATGGTCCAATATATATATATATATATATATATATATAAATATGATTTTGTGGCACATGATATTAGAAAAAACTAATGATTTTTATTACATAGCTTATATTCATATGTATTGCCTATCACTAGTATAATTGGTTGTTGTTTGCACCTATCGGTCTAATAGGGGGTCCAGTTGGATTATCTTTGTTGTTGTGTACCTTTCAGACTTATAGAGTCATGTTAGGTTATTGTTTGATTATAATTGTGTATCTTGTGTCGGTTTGTTAGTTGATTACTTGGTTGGATTTGATTGGCCTTTTGGCTATTATGATGTGTAGTAGTGGTTACCATTTATGTATCTCTGGTTAGTTAACTTTCGTAGCAGACTATTGTAGTGATTAGGTTGTTGGGCTAGCGCCTTTAGGAACGTTCTTTTATTTCAGTTACTTGCTTCTATTACCTTATTTCTTCTCTCTGTTATGCTTATTATGGATTATATCTTATGTAACTACTTGTTGTATATGCTCTTGCTTTACTTGTTATTTATGCTTGCATTATTTTTGGAGCTCAGTCGTTCTCTGCCTACTGAATACCATTTTCATGGTAGTCATACTACACTTTTATGCCCTACAGATCACTATACGAGTTCTCACCATTGACGTGTGCTTCGTGCGAAGTAGCTATAAATCCAGAGATTTGGGGTGAGCTCCTAGCGTGTGGAGTTGTCCTTCTCCTTCTATTGTTGAGTGGATTATTCTTTACTTTGTATTCAAAGACTATTCTATATATTTATATTTACATTGTAGTCCTATTTTGAATTAGTATCTCTAATACTGACTGATACCAAGTTTTGGGGTTGTTGTATGTATATCTCATTTCTCTTTCTTCCTTTTTTGTTTTTCATATTTGTCCTTTTTCACTTTATTCTTGTTCATGTGACAGTTCATTATCTCCAAGCTACGAGATCGGCTTACTACTGGTGATCTGTTAGTAGGTATCATCATGATCTGAGATTTCAGGTCATGACAAAAATACAAGTGGTGTTGGAATTTTTTATCGGACTACATATCTTTAGTTTAAGAGCAGAAGATTTAAAAGTCTTATTTATTTTTTAAGCTCCCTACCAAGTCAAAATCAGAAAAACAAATTGAAACATAAGAAGTAATACATTTTATAAATTCCTAAAATATTATTTTATTGGTATAGTAAATGCATTTTAGATTATAATTTAAAAATCATTTCATTTATGATAATCAAAACTCATTTATCTATATAGACAATAGAAAATAAGAGAGAAGTGAAACTTAAATATATAGACGCATGCACACATGTACATATAAAAATGTGTGAAATAATAATGTTAGATTTTATAAAAAATTCATAAAAATGATATTCTACTTTATAATGTTAAGGAACTTAAATAAAATCTATGATAAAATATAAAAGAATTGATCTAAAAATCAAATTTTAATATAAAAAATAAATATTATATATAATATATAGAAGTATTATAACTATAGTAATTTAAAATATCAAGGGTAAAATAGACATTGCACAAGATAAAGGGAGAAGAAAGTTTATTGTTCAACGTTTAGAGTGGAATTTGAATTTTTAAAGAAAAGTTAGGGAGTGAAATTGTTAAAGTAAATCAAACAAGACAAACAGATTAGAGGATTAGGTCAGACCAATTGGATTATAAATATTACAAGTATGCATTTTCTCCCTTTTGGTATCATAAAACATTGTGAAGACATATAACCTACTAATAAAAGAAAAATTCGACACCCATGGCAACTCAGACTAACACCTACACAAAGTACTTTAAAATAAAGAACTCAATTAGCTATGAAAAAACATTTTCACAATCAGAGGAGATAGACTGACACCAGAAACTAAAACCCAACATCAACATTACTAAAAAATATGTACACCACAAATGTAATCATAAAGAAAAGTTAGATGCATGGAATTGTGGAAACAAAAGAGATTGGAAAGACTAAGATCGAAGTGTTTAGGCAGGAGGAGGAGAAGGAAAATGAGAGGAGAAAGGCGGATCCTTTTAAGCAACCCAAAAAGACCCTTCAGATTAGTTAAGTTAGTCGACATCTCAATTTGAAGGACAACCTGGATTTGGGCAAGTTCAGCCTTGAGCCTAGCATTTTCTTCTAACAAACTAGCATTGCTGAAGATCATAATGTGACATGCAGTTGATCCATGGCATCACTGTGAGTGGCTCAAATCACTGTAATTTCCTCATCCTTAGTAGCCATTATTTTCCTCAACCTTTGAAGTGGTTTATTTACCCTCCTTTGAGGAGCAAGTACTGCAACCTGGTTTACCATCCCAAGAACATCCTCTGTGGTTTGATGCTGCCAAGTCTTCAAGGGAACTCCAAATTGTTCAAAAAAAATCCCAACAAGAATCCATATTCAAGTGCATGCTTTATTTCGTCCTACTTAGAGATTCGATGCATGTGGCACAAGATGAGTCTAGGCAAATTAATGGATATTTGAGATGCCAACAACTTCATAAGAGTGAGATCCATATAGTTTGCCTCAGTACGCTTCTGTTCCCTTTGGATCACCATTTTGTGAACTACATCAAAGAGTAATTTGTGCAAAGGAAGCATATCTCCTTTGTCACCCCTGATATAAGCCTCCAACGCAGGGTCATTGGCAAATCTTTATGAGATATACAGTGCTGAAGGAAATCCATCTAGTGCAATCCAATCACATTTCACATAGTGACACCAGTCAATATTCAAAACATCCAATTTTGAGTAAGTAAGTTAGGAGAAAGCGTAAATGAAACATCCCTCACCAGACTAGAAATAAAGGAAGATAAACCTGATGCATTAATATAAAATTGATGAGTCTCTTATCTATCTATTTTGTTTTCGTTAACTATTGTTGTTGGACGGATAACCCTAGAATGACCAATGAATACACAAATCAGAGATTTTCTTAGATGCTTCTCTAACCAAACATAATCTAGCTTTAGCACTATGTGTTTTATTAATAAGTTGAATCACAATCATAGAGGACTGAGTCTACTTGTTTGCTCTCTCAAGCTCATACTTCATTCTAGCGAGTTCGAGATTCATTCTTCTAAACTTCTCCTTTTCTGAAAACAATTTATCTTTGAACCTCTTTATATCCTGTTCACATCTTATTTGGTCATTACTGATTTTCCCTTTCCCTTATTTAATAACAATTAGTTTCAAAATTTATGATTTGAGAGACAAAATGTAGGAATCAAGTTGATGAACCTTTCCCTTTTGGGGATTGGTTTTTCCTTTTAGACCAGTGTTGATTTTTTTAAGATTAATATATTCAAACTTTAGATTGGTCAGATAATCCAATACCTGATCTCTGCTTTTTTATTCAAATCTTGAATATTATCTATGAGAGTTAGCATTAAGAAAGATAATTTTTATTTTTTGAAAAGAGTTTAAGCTTGTCTTTAAGGTCAAGGAGGTTTACCCTTTTTTTCTTTAGTGTCTGGTTCAGATTTTGGTTCTGAGACTTCTATGGCCATCTAAGTGATATCTTTTGTATCCTCATTTGAGTTGTCTTAACTTGATCTCCGAGTAGTATACATAGATTTACCCGACTCTTTTTCTAGTCTTCTTCCAGTTTGCCAACTTTCTTTTCTCTTTTTCAACTCTTTCTTTTCTCTACTCAAGTTCACACATAGGACAATTCTTAACTTGATGATCAATTTTTCCGCACTTGTTGCATCGAACAACTTTTTCCTTTTCTACATTCTTTTTTTTCTTGAGGGTGGACTTTTTCCATAGTTTAAACCTGTTTTATAGAGCTTTTTGAAGTTTCTGATGATTAATGTGATGTACTCATTGTCCAAATTAGGTTCACCACCTTTAGTTGTCGTAAGAGAAAGTATCTTGTCATTGCTTCTTTCACCTCTTTTGGTATTGTCAACATTCATCTCATAAGTCTTTAGATTTCCCACAAGTTGATCCTAAGTCATATTTGTTATATACTTTTCTTCTCTAAATGCCATGATTTTGATCTACAAGATTAAGAGCAGTCCTCGTTACTTTGTTAACATGTTCCTCAGTGGTGTATCCAAGGAAACCAGTTCATTTACAACAGTAGTGAATCTAGTAATCATGTCCTAAAGTGATTCTCCACTCTTTTCCTTGAAGGCTTCGTATTTAATACATAGTCTAAAAATTCTAAATTTTCTTATTTGAGTAGTTCTTTCATTCGCGTTGACCTATGTGTCTCAAAGCTTCTTTGTTGTAGTACATCTAGAGATATGGTTGATCCCATCAAGTCCTAATACACATACATGGATGCATTTAACTTGGCATTTTTTCCAAGTATCTTGTACTTAGCTTCTTTGAATTGAGCCTTGGGCTTTGGAATGTCATTCCATTTAGTATCCTTTGTCATAGGAATTCTAGGACCATTAGTAAATTTGATCTAGAGTTCAAGTCCTCATCTTGAAGGAAATCCTTCATTCGTGACTTTTATCATGAGTATTATTGTCCATTGAACAATGGTGGCCTTTTCACATATTGACCTTGATTGTGTCCAAGAGGAAGTGCCGAATTCATGATATTCTTATCTTGAGTTATTAGACTCTGTTAAGATAAGCTTCTATGATATAAATTGATAGAATACTAATTCCTTATTCACTTAAGCAACATGTAAATTATATCTATTCCTTTGTGGGTTGCTTAAACTAAATTACGTAAAGTTAGTAAGGTAAAAACACAATATTTTATCATGGAAAAGGGTAAAATGAAACACCTCGACCTTTAAGAATGTCTAAATTAACTCGTACCTTTGTGGCAAGATGAAAATAATTAATAAATTAAGAATAATATGGTATTTTATATTTTAAGTGTTCAAGGGTCATATCTCAAGGTTTAAAGTTTAGCGAGTTGCAAAATAAAAGTTGGAAAAATATATTGCAAGTTCCGTTTTAAAGATTTCTCTAATATCTGGGTCAAATGTCTCAGAGTTTTAATACTTATATAGAAGGATTTATGGGACCTACAAACTATCAAATTAAAGGTTTACGAGTTTAGTTTTCAATGCATTATATTGTTTATTCATACAACTTCAAAATAGAGAGATATTTATATTTTTGTGAGATGACGCAAGCAGGCATGTCAAGTGGGCCTAAGTCGGTGGGACTTTTATAAAGGCCATCTTCTTTATTTTTTTTGTAAAATTCACTCTTGAACCAGAAAATGCAAAAACTAAATATATTATATCACCAAAATTACTAATTTTCTCAACCTAAGCCCTTGATGGAAGTTGTTCTACACATTGAGCTTGTCATTTTTATAATTTGTTCCATAAATTTTGTAACGTATCTCTATTTTTGTTGGGGCAGTAGGGGTTTGTCTATATTTTAAGGTTTTGATCTATATTATGATCTTAAGATCAAGGTAAGACATTCCTTGACTATATTTTAAGGTTTTGATCTATATTATGATCTTAAGATCAAGGTAAGACATTCCTTTCATTAATTCTAGCCTTGATAAGCCGCAAATGGTAATTTATGATGAAAATCCATATCGTTTGTTGGGTGTTCGAATAGATGTCGATAGGATACTTGAATTCATCAAAAAGGTATGTTAGAGCTATTTTCTTCTTTTGGCATGTTTCTTTAAATCTTAGAAGCACTATAGGAAGGCTTATATTATCGTTGATATACATGTACCCATGATTTTTGATTGTTGGCTGCTCGAGTTTTATAATTCTCTATTATTTGGATTCATATTCTATTAATAGGGGCCCTATGTTGGGCATGACTTAGAGTCTATTTTTAGAGGTTGTTTATAGCTAAATTACTCTCCTTTAGCCTATTGAATTATTTAACATTGCCCTTAGGGCTATCGATATGCTATCAGGTACACAACCCATATCTATCAGCTGAAAGATTTACCGTATTAAGGTTTTATCAGGCCTAGTATTTCATCATGAGGTGTGTCAGTATTATTTGTAAGAAAGAAATATGTCTCACTAAGGATCTGTATTGATTACCAATAGCTGAACAAGGTGAATATAAAGAATAAGTATTCCTTTTTGAGGATTGATGACTTATTTGATCAGCTGCAAGGTGCTAAGTTATTCTTAAAGAATTATTTGAGATCAGGGTACCATCATGTATGAGCTAGGGAATAAGACATTCCAAACACAACTTTTAGAACCAAATATGGCCACTTTGAGTTCTGGGTGATGTCTTTTGGATTAACTAATGCCCCTACAAGGTTCATGGACCTGATGGATAGCATACTTAGGCCGTATCTAGACTTATTAGTGACTGTATTTGTTAATAATATTTTGGTGTATTTACATTCTAAAACAGAGCATGCAAATGATTTGTGAGCAGTCCTTCATGTTCTTCGAGATAAAGAAGTTTACGCAAAGTTCTCTGAGTGTGAGTTTTAGTTGAAATCTATGGCTTTCTTAGGTCATATTATATCATATTCAGGCATTATGGTTAATATACAAAAGATTAAGGCTTTGAAGACTTGGCCCAGACTCACAACTTCGATAGAGGTTCAGTTTCCTAGGGTTAGCTGGATACTATAGAAGGTTTGTAGAGGAGTTTTCTACACTTTCAGTACAATTAACAAAGGTGACTCAAAAAGCAGCTAAGTTCTAGTGGATTGAGGCTTGTGAGCATAGTTTCCAGGAGCTGAAGGACAGGTTCACATCAGCTCTAGTTTTAGCCTTGCCGAAGGGTTTAGAGGGCTATGCAGTATATCGTGATGATTCTTGTTTTGGGTTGGGATGTGTTATTATGAAATATAGTAAGGTGATTATATATGCTTAAAGGCAGTTGAGGAAGCATGAGAAGAACTATTCAACCCAAGATTTAGAGTTGGATGTAGTTGTGCACATGTTGAAGATCCAGATACACTATTCGTGTGGTGTTCATGTTTATATCTTCATAGATCATAAAACTCTTCAGTATATCTTTAACAAAAGGAGTTGAATCTACAATAGCATCAATGACTTGAGTTACTAAAAGACTATGACGTAGAAATTTTATCTTATTCAGGAAAGGCGAATATGGTAGTCAATGCTTTCAGCCATTGATCTATGGGTATTTTATCTTATTTAGGAGTCGAGAGGCATGAGTTAGATCAAGAGTTTCATCAATTAGCTAGATTGGGAGTCAAATTGTTATAGACATGTGAGAGTGGGGTCATAGTTGAGGATTCAGTTGTACCATCTCTAGTTATGGAGGTAAAGGCACGCCAGCATAAGGATCCCACCATAGAGAAGCTTAGAGGCAACTCTCAGAATTAGGAATCTTTAGCCTTTGATATAGAAGAAGATGGAGTCCTCAGAAATAGAGGTCAGTTATAGGTCTAGATAATGCAGGGCTTCGACAATAGATTATGGAAGAGACATCATTCTCGTAATTCTATTCACCCAGGTTCAACAAAGATGTAGCATGATATTAAGGAGATCTATTGGTGGCACAAGATGAAGAAAGCCATTATTGAGTTTGTGGCATAATATCCTAATTTCTAATAGGTGATGGTTGAGCACTGAAATTCTGTTGGGATAGTGCAGGAGATAGCCATTCCATTATGGAAATGTGAAGCAATTAATATGGATTTTATTACAAGGTTACCTCGATTGCGGCTTAAGTTTGGATCTATTTGCTTAATTGTTGATAGGCTAACAAAATTAACCCACTTCTTACCATCAGGACTACTTTACAACCAAACACTATGTAGGGCTTTATATTATTAAGATTGTTAGGTTGCATGGTGTTCTAGTATCTCTTATCTCTAATAGAGGGGCACAATTTATTGCTAACTTCTAAAAGTATTTCCATAAAGGATTAGGGATGTAGTTTAATCTCAATACAATCATTCATGTATCGTTGTTATAAAAGTGCATAAGAGACCCTTCTTGATTGTCCCAATTGAAGATGTTCATATCATAGAGAAGTTTTCCTACGAGGAAACTCTTGTTTCTATATTAGATTGATTGGTCCAAAGATTGAGGACCAAAGATGTGGCTTCTGTTAAAGTCTTGTGGAGAAATACAAATAGAGAATATGTGACCTGAGAAGCTGAGGATGGCATGAGGTCCAAATAGCCTCACATATTGCATACCCTAGGGTGATGACATATCAGTTTATTTAGTACAGTGAGGTAAATTACCTATTTGGTTATATTGTTGCTTATTACTATTGTTGTTTTTATATTTTGCCCGCACTGTTATTACAGAGCTATGGTGGTTGGATATTTTTGTCATCCAATGAGATGCCTAGATTGGAATTTTATTCATTTCAGGTTCTTAGATAGTCACATTTACAGAGGAGACTCTGCCAAAATTTGGGCAACTCCTAAGGACTTAACCTTGTGACTCAGATATTTCATTCGAGGAAAAATGTTTTTAAGGGGGGAAGGATATAATACTCTGATCTTTAGAAATGTATAAATTAACTCTACCTTCATGGAAAGACAAAAAGTAATTAATAAATTAAGAATGATGTGGTAAATCATATTTTGAAGTGTTCAAGGATTGTATCTCATTTTTGAAGTTAAGCGAGTTGCGAAATATAAGATGATGAAAGTTATTGCAGATTCTGTTTTAAATATTTCTCTTAAATTTGGGTCAAATGTCTTAGAGCTCATTTCCCTATATATAAGTAGTAAGGGGATCGACAGCCTACCAAATCGAAGGTTTACAAGTCTAGTTTCTAATACATTAAACTGATTTGTCATATAACTTTAGAATAAGGAGATATTCGTATTTTTTTCGAGATGACGAAAGAAGGCACGTCAAGTGGGCCCAAGTCAATGGGACTTTTATAAAGGGTCATCTCATCTTCTTCACTTTTTTCTGTAAAAATCGCTCTTGAACCATAAAACCCAGAAACTAAATATCTTATATCACCTAAATTACCAATTTTCTTGACCTAAGCCCTTGACGGAATTGTTCTACGCTTTGAACTCATCATCATTGTATAATTTATTCCATCGATTTTGTAATGTATCTAAATTTCTATTGTGGCAGCAGGGGTTTGTCGATATTTTATGGTTTTGAGCTATGTTACGAGATTAATATCAAGGTAATATCCTCCTTTTATTGATTCTAGCCTCGATAAACTGGAAATAGTAATTTATGATGAAAATTTGTATCTTTTATCGGATTATCGTTGTATCTTGTGTTCTTGTATGTTGATCGTGATCCCGCCTCTTTTAGTATCAAAGGTGTTCGAGTAGAAGTTGATAGAACAATTGAATTCATCGAAAAGCTATGTTAACATTATTTTCTTCTTTCGGCAAGTTTCCTTAAATATTTGGAGCAATACAAGAATGTTGTTATTATTGTTGATATACTCAGAGCCACGATTGTTGGTTGTTTGATGCTCGAGTTGTTATAATTATCTATTTTCAAGATTCTTATTCTGTTAGTAGTGGCCCTATGTTAGGCATGACTTAAAGACTATTTGTATAGGTTTCTTATAGTTATATTGCTCGTGTCTAGCCTATTGTAACACCCCAAACTATTCTAACTTAGTTTAGTCCTAAAATCCTAGAAAAAGTTAGAAAATTTATGGTGAAGTTAAGAACCACGAGCAGCATCTACGGACCGTAGGTGGAACCACAAGCCATAAATAAGGCTCATAGTTCCCACTCAGACTTGGTAAGAAAATCCTTTCCTTTTTGACTTTCTACCAATGACTTCTACGACCTATAGAAGCTCCTATAGAAGGTAGGTACTACATGTAGAAAGAGTTTCAGAGACTAAGAAATTTTGAGTGTATAGGACGAGCCCCTGGATAAACTGTAAAAGGTCTCGTAGACCCAACTTTAGAGAAGCTTCTCTCAGAACGTTTCCTACGACTTGGAAAAACGATCCAAAGAAGAGGTATATTGTCCATAGACCTTAAACTTTGGAGACCCAAATTTTCCCGCCACTTCTACGGGAGGTCTTCTATGGCCCATAGAAGGCTCTACTCTCTATAGGATGATCTGTAGACAACCCTATTAATTTTTAATAAAGGGTATTTTTGTCTTGTATAATCCTTTATAAGGTCAAACCTTGATGTTTTGATACCTAATTAAGTCCCTTAACAATACTATTCAACCATTTTCCTCTCATAATCACTCTCAAGATTTGGAGCAAGGTTTCAAGAGGAGAAAAGTTAGGGTTCAAGTGTCTTCTTCAAGGTTCTTCAAATATTTAGTTCTTCCAAGTACGTAAGGCTACTCAAAGTGTTGGACTAACACCATCCTCACGTTCTACATCTAAATTCAGTCAGTAAGCATTTAACCTAGGGTTTTAACCCCACCCTTTTCTTAAGTTTCGAGTTTTATGATTCTTGTTATTGAATTCGATTCTTTATCGTTGAACTTATGATTATTTATATGATTCTAGTTCTTAATTATTGTTCATGCTTATTTTTCACATGAATCCTATTTGAGTTGTTGAAGATTTTACATTGATATATATTATGCATTTTTTCCAGTTAAAATAGAAGTGTTTCAAAGCTATTAGTGAGTAGAAGAGTTTTTAAGGGAACTGAAGGATTCCAAATACATTACTATTAAAAAAAGCATTAGTTTTAAGGAAAGCATCATCAGTTTGAGGAAATAATTTTCAGTTAAAATATAAGTATTTCAAAGCTACTAGTGAATAGAAGAGTTCTAAAGGAATTGAAGGATTCTAAATACATTACTTGTATTGAAAAAAGAATCATTTTTAAGGAAAACATCATCAGTTTGAGGAAGCAATTTACAGTTAGTTAGAGTTGAGTGCAAACCAGTTGAAAGAAAGTATTTGAGCAATGATTGTAAGTAACAAATTTTTAGGTTTTCCCCTAAAGTGGGTTATATAGCTTTAAAGTTATTGAGCATATGCATGTTTTGTGGGAAATATTGAGCATCGATTTGCGTATGAGTTAAGATAAATCAAACCCCATAATCTGCGCCACCAGCGTAGATAGGATCGTGTTATTAATTCGAGTGATTCCTCACTCAATCCTAAAAGAGGACTTTTTAAATGGATCCATAATTTAAGTTGTTATCCTATGCTCTAGAAAGGTATAGGATGGCTCTAGCAATGTGGGCAGGACGTTGTATAATCACCAGGCTCATAGTGATGATTGTCAGTTAGTGAAACTCTCTAAGAAAAGTAAGGGTATATTATTTTAGTATTTGATATCATTGCATACCTCAGTTGTGAAGTTTTACATATTTTCATTACATTCATATTTTACTTTTAGTAAAGTTATTTTTAGGATGAGTATTTAGTTCAGTTATGATTTTATTCAGTTTTATTACATACCGTACATTCCATGTACTGATGTCTTTCAATGCTGCATCATTTTATAATGCAGATGCAGGTACTCAGTATTATCAATAGGTGCTCTGTTTAGATCACATTTCATCAGCCTTCGATGAGACCTTCTTTCTTTCGGAGGAATCCTATAACAGTTATTGCTTTCAGTACTTAGTATTCTTTTGAGGTAGCCATGGAGTCTTGTCCCGACACCTATTCATAGTCATTAGAGGCCTCATGGATAAATTTAGAGAGTCAATTCAGTTATTTTAGAATTATGTTTAAAACATTATTTCATACTATATTCAGATTATTTTAGATAGTGCATGGGTTATAAAAGTATATTAAATATTCATTCTTTTAAAGCTTACCCATTGAGTTTTAATCTTCCGCTAAGTAGTCAGCCAAGTCAAAGGTTCGCTTGGAAACAACAATAATTTTTTAGTGTCTGCCACACCTAGGATATAAACTCGGGATATGATAAATTTGGTATCACAAAACAAAGTTTAAGTGTCATAAGATGTCCATGAAGTCATATCTAGTAGAGTCCTTATCAGAATGAAGCGCATCACATCTATAATAGGGAGGCTACATGACATTAGCAATTGTCTCACTTTTTCATACTCTAGATTTGTGTGATAGAGTTTAACTCTAAAAAGTTTTTTCTAACTCATATGTTATGCATTTTCAGATCATGCCTCCAAAGCATACTGTCAGGAATGTGATCTTTGCATATAGGGCTATATTATTGCCTAAGAGGCTATGTGATCTTTGCTTGCAGAGCTATGTTGTTTCTTAAGAGGGATATGTGTTGATTATTTACGGCGCTATGTTATTGCCTAAGAAGATTATGTGATCTTTGCCTGCTGAGCTATGTTGTTGCCTAAGAGGGCTATGTGATGATTGCCTATGAGTCTATGTGATCTTTTTCTACTATATTGTTACCTAAGAGGGCTATGTGATTTGCCTGCAGGGCTATATTATTGCATAAGAGGGCTATATGACTGCCTTCAGGTCCATGTTGTTGCCGAAGAGAGCTATGTGAATATCTGCAAGGTTAGGGGACTACTGATAGGGTTATACAGACTGAATAGACACCTTCTGGCTAATGGGAGCCTGGGTAGGTGGTTTTTATTTCTGTTTGTACCTGTCGAGCTTATGGGGGATTGATAAAGTTGTTGTTTGATTATCTTTTGTATGCTTAGATTCAGAAGTGTGTCTGTATGCTTACCTTTTTCTTGAATTCCTTACCTGATTGCTTTCAGTGTAGTATGATACCTGCTCAATTATTTTATTTCCATTCATACGCGGTATATTATTTCGTACTGATGCCCTATTTCCTGGAAGCATTGTATTCATACATGTATGTTCTGACAAATGACTCGATATACCTCCTCACCAATATGGTTGACTTCTATCAGGTTGGCTAGCCCCTTTTTTTAGAGCTGCCAGAGTTTGAAGGTTTGTTGGCTTTTGCTATATATAGTTTTTGGGTATATTGGGGCCTTGTTTCTATCAAGCTTTACTACTCTTACAAGCTTTCATACTAGTGTGTTAGGTTGTATAGCCACGTTATTGGACATGTTGGCCTTTTTTGTTGGTTGGTTGAGGTATGATGGTTGTTTGTTGTATTGTTTTGATAAATAACTATTTTTAGCTTTTGTATAGATATCATGGTTGCCTCGACTGTCCAAATAGGACTTTTATGCTAGCTAGTCATTTCTTTACATGAAATGTTGGAAGTAGTTGTTTCGTTATATAGTGGTCGACAGGAGCCTTGCCGGCCAAAGGCTTATTTTTAAGTTAAGATATGCTTCTTTATTTTCTTAACTATTTGTAGCTACTATGCGCTATTAACAAATGATTCAGCATGGTCGGCTTAGGCCTAAGTTTTGGCATTAGGTGCCAGTTTATGCTCCTTGATTTTGGGACGTGACATAAAAAATCATGACTTACACCTCTGTAGAATTTAACCCAACTTCACTAAACTCTAACCTTCAACCAGTTTAAATTATAAATCTTTCAATCGTAGGAACTAAACTTTAATTTCTATGAATCAATAATTATCCTTTACTGTTGAACCCAACTTCAGATTGTTCCCAACTTGAGTATAATCTAAGCTACAAAGTAAAAGGTTACAACTCGATATGTAACAATACAAACAAAAACTTGACTCAAGAACTATAAAGCATATGCCTGAGGTTCTTCAATCTTGTTTCTCTTGTATCAGTTGCATTTCAATCAGTCAATCACAACTCTCTCAAATATGAACTCTCTCTTATTTGATTATGTTCTACTTATAGTTCTTTGCGTAAGTGCGTAAGGTTCATTATGGAACCCTTACCCTCTTTATTGGTGTGCGACTTATCCTTCTTTATGTTGGCGTTCTTCCTTCTAAGAATTCCATTTCCTTTTAGAATTCATCTATCAAAGGAAACTTTATGCAAGCTGGACTCTTTTCATAAACTTGTTCCGTTCGCTGCCTTTAATCCTTCTACTTCATATTGTTGACCTTCTTCTAGTCCCACTCAGACTCTGTCTGCTCATAACATGTTGTAAAAATCCATTTTCCTTTCATCTTTTTTCTCTATTTGTCAATTATCAAAATCTTGCACAATCTAACATATACATTGATTATATTATTTTTTAAAAATAAATACATATGTTTGCATGTTTGAATTGGTATTCTTTTTTTTTAATTTCTCAAGTAATTATCAAGATTGAGTTCTTTAACTATTCACCATTATTTATTTTAATTATCATCAAGATATCTTGATGAATCACAATTCTCTAAGTTTTTGATAAACTAATATTATCGGGGTTTAATTCTCCTTTGAACTCACATTGTTTAGGTATCATCTTTCTCAGATATTGAATGTCAGACCAACCATATTAGAATTTACCAATCACTGCTTGTTGTAAGTTTTCCTGATAGATCATCTAGTTGATGTCATTTTCTTTCCAGATCTCTCTAGATTCTCCATGCAGATAGACAATAGATCTCATAAGATATAATTTTGTGATTATCGAACATGGCATAATTTTAAAGCATAGTCTCGTGGTGCGTTAATAATATATTGGAGTTGGCCAGTCTCAGGAGGAGGCTACCTTGATGAAGTGGTGGCCGTAGCCGCTGGAAAACTGATCGGTAGGCAGATTTGGGATTACCGGCGACAGGTTCTGTTGAGAGAGTTTTCATTTGACATTTATTTAATAACATCATTTATATTTTACCTTTATTGGGTCCCACTTAATATTTTATTGTGAAAAAAATCAACTAAAAATAAACATTAAATGAATTTAACAAGAACAATTTGATAAACATAATAATGTTTTTACGTGTTTCTACCACATAAATTGGGATAGAAGGAGTAACGTAGTTATTAGACAATTGATTGAATTTATGGAAAATGGCTAAAAATGTCCTTATACTATGTGAAATTGAATAAAAATGCCTTCATTTAATAGTTTGATTCAAAAATACACCCGTCGTCAATAGTTTGTTCCAAAAATATCCCTACTACTAATAATCTGGTCAAATAAGCCTATTGTTACTTAATGAGTCAAAAATGTCATTTTTCTGATAAATATATTAGCATTTTTTTTATTAAACACATGTTATTCCTAATAAGAACATTACTTTTAAAGAACCTGGCTTTTGGACCAAGTGAATAAATACTATATTTATTTTTAAAAATGGCATTTTTGACCCATTAAATAACAATATGATTATTTTTGGACTAAACTATTGACGTCAAGAACATTATCCTTCAAGAGAAATAAGAAGTCGTCTTCTTATTCTTCTTTCGAATTGAAGTAGGATAAGCATTTTATAATCAAAAACATCATCATTAGAAAACGAATACATTTAAAAAGAAAATAAATACTATATTTATTTTTAAAAATGGCATTTTTGACTCATTAAATCGCAATATGATTATTTTTGGACTAAACTATTGACGTCAAAGACATTTTTAGATCAAATTATTATCTGAGAGTGTATTTGACCCATTTTCATTAATTTTAATCAATTCCACCACCCTTCCCTCCCCCCTCCTAAAAAAACCCAAAAAGTGTCGATTGATTTAATTCTTAGAAGTACACTCAACACAGGTTAGTTCAAGCATTCGTCCGACGAGTAGCTCTAGGTTGAGTGCAATTCATGTCCCATGCCAATTTAGGGGAGTGACAATTTCGAGATTAAGTGTGCCACATCTGATTTTGGTGCAAAATATATAAATTTTAGTCCATTTTATTTATCAATTAATCGGATTTTTTATTAGATAATTTTTAAGTGACAAAAATTAAGATAGTGACTTTTCTGCGATGAACTTTCACTTTTACGACCAACGGTGGAATTTTCCCAACTTATAGAAGAGGATTCAAAAATATATCCTAGTAAAGATTTGAACTTATAATCTAAAATAAAAATACCATGTATCACTACACTTTAATAATTTATATCAAAAAATATTTGTTTCCTATTTAATTTTATAAACCTTTCCTCCATATATCTCCTGTTGATTACATGCGCTTTTCTTAATGTGTAACTATCCTTTTATATGGGTTGTGTAGAAAAAAATATAAATTTATAACAGCATGATTGCCAATATATGAAAGGAAATTATGAATAACACATGCTGGAGACATGTAGGTATCCTTTTTATACAACGTGGGTTGCCATTTTCTTGCTCTTCTGGAGACATGTAGGTATCCTAGCAAATTGCATTCATTCAATTGAAAAAAATAATTCAGCTTAATGTAAAGTTTTCGAGGCTACATGGAGGAAACCAAATTATTAATAAAGAAAAGGAGTATCAAATCAAACATAAAAAATAGTGGTTTTTTCTTTGAGTCTTTCGATTGATATTCAATAGCCGCATAAAATCCTAAATAATTTGAATTTCTCCGCTACAGAGTTTATTTTTAAAGACGGTGCTTTTAACCAAAAAAAAAGAATTTCATATCGAAAAATCAAATCCAAAATGTATGATAAATACCACCACAACCCATATTGTTGAAAAGAGTGGTTGCTTCTGATCTGACTGTTATGATGGAAGGACGCAAACTCGAAAACAGAAAAAATAATTAACATCAAATTTAACATGAAAAAACCCTTTAAATCGAATGTAACAATCACGGGATCTTCAAGATCCGAATTGCTCCACTATAAAAATAAGAGGGTTACAAATATTCTCCTAAATGGCTATACAACAATTACCAAGCAAGGAGAAACAATAGCTACACCAATAAAAGTAATAGGAAGAAAAACCACCCAAAACAGAGCTACTGTTCAGAACCTAAAACAGGACGTTTATGATCTACACATCCGATCTTCACCGTTCAAATCAAACAATAAGATGTTAGGAAAATGAAGTACAAATTGAAGCCCGATCCAATGGTTAATAAAATGGAAAAAGAAATTTGAAGGTTGCTGGTTGGAGAGGCAAAACTGCTGCAGAAAACACCCTTTTCTTCTCTCTTCTCTCTTGTTGAAAGCTCTCTCAAAAACCTCTCTTATGTGTCTAATGTCTCTCAAAGACACTATCAATGAGCAATTGCATAATTCTCGCAAATCATTCTATTTGTAGAGTGGTATTTTTTCCTAAAGCCAAAACTAACTCTAAATAGGATTATAATGCCAATCTTTTTCCAAATAGAATTGGGAACCAAATTAGTAGAATTATTCCAATCCTTTTACAAATAAGATTAGTCCATGGGCCTTTGGCTGGAACATGGGCCACCAAGCCCAACAAACTCCCCCTCCAGCTAAGGAGCCAAATGGACTTCAAGTGGAGGAACTCTTGACAGGCTTCATGCCTTCCGCTGTTCTACAAAACTCTTGTGTTTCTACAGTCACCACTTTTGTAAGCATACCTGAAGGATTTTCATCGGTGTGTATCTTCTCAACCTTAAATAATTTCTCTTCCACGGTCATTCTAATCCAATGATACTTTCTACTAATATGCTTGGACTTAGAATGAAAGGTGGAGTGCTTGGTGAGATAAATAACACTCTGATTATCACAAAATAAGACGAACCTTGACTGCTTAAAGTCAAGATCTTCCATAAATTCCTTCATCCAAAGTAATTCTTTGGCACCTTCAGTGATAGCAATATATTTGGCTTCTGTGGTGGATAGAGCTATGCACTTTTGTAGTCTAGATTGCCAAGAAATAGCTCTCCTTGCAAAAGTGATCAAATAACCGGAAGTGGATTTTGAATTGACAAGATTGCCTCCAAATCAGAGTCTGTGTAGCATATAAGTTCAAGCCTACCACTACCAAAGTACAACTCCATATCTGAAGTGCCCTTCAAATATCTTAGTATCTATTTCACTGCATTCTAGTGTTCCTTTCCAGGATTAGAAAGAAATATGCTAATAGTACCAACAACATGTACAATATCTGGTCTAGTGCAAATCATATCATACATCAAACTACCAACTGCAAAAGAGTATGGAATACATGACATATCCTTCTTCTCTTTATTAGTAGGTGGACTCTGGATCGTACTCAACTTAAAGTGTTTAGCAAGAGGAGTACTAACCACTTTTGCTTCTATCATATTGAATCTCTTGAATACCTTCTCAATTTATTGCTTTTGGGATATGATAACTCTTTTTTATTTCTGTCTCGATGAATTTGTATGTCTAAAATTTTCTTTGTTGGACCCAAGTCATTTATTGTAAATGATTTGCTCAACTCCTTCTTAAGGACTATAATTCTAGATTTATTTCTGCCAACAATCAGCATATTATCCACATAAAGTAGTAAGATAATAAAATCATCATTAGAGAACTTCTGAAAGAATACATAATGATCTGAAGAAGTTTTCTTGTATCCTTGATTTTCGATAACAGATTCAAACTCTAAGTACCACTGCCTTGGAGCTTGTTTCAAGTCGTACAAGCTTTTTCTCAATTTGTAGACATAGTTTTCTTTTCCTTTAACCACGAAACCTTCAGAATGCTCCATGTAAATTTCTTCTTCTAAATCACCATGAAGAAAAGCAGTCTTGAAATCCATCTGCTCAACCTCTTAATCTAGACTTGCCGTTAAGCCTAGAACCATGCGAATAGAAGACATTTTCACAACAGGAGAGAAAATTTCATCAAATTAAACTCCCTTTCTCTGGAAAAAACCTTTGCCAACTAACCTCGCTTATGTTGCTATTGCTTTAATCTGAAGATCTATTTATTTGTCAAAGATTTCTTACCTTTCGATAACTCCACTAACTCATATGTGCCATTCTCATGAAGTGACTTCATCTCATTTTCCATGGCTTCTATCTAATTATCTCTATGAGTATCTAGCATGACTTTATCATAATCTTCAGGTTCTCCCATGTCAGTCAAAAGTATATACTCATTAGGAGAATAACATGTTGACTTTAGCTTCTCCCTAGTAGATCTTCTACAAGAGGTTTCGGGAGCATCTGGAGTAGTTATTTGAATATGAGTTGGTGGATGATCAATCATAATATCATTACTAGAACCATCTTCAAGTTCTACACTTTGATGATCATTCTGATCTTGATCCCCATCGACATTAGTATCTTGGATTCCTTTATGTGCAAAAGATGTGTGAGTACTAGAAACTGGATCAACATCAACCAAGCTCTCATCAATCTGAGAATCTGTTTTCTCAGTCTTGTTAATATCTTTAATTGTTTGGTCTTCAAAGAAAATTGGCATCACGACTTCTGATAAGCTTCTTATCAATTGGATCATAAAAGCAATATCCAAACTCATCTTGACCATAACTAATGAAGATGCAGTACTTAGTTTTAATGTCCAGTTTTGATCTCTCATCTTTTGGAATATGTACACAAACTTTACACCCAAAGACTTTCAAGTGGTCATAGGAGACATCCTTTGCAAACCAAACTCTGTTTGGAATATCACCATCCAAAGCAACAGTGGAAGACAAATTGATAACATAAGCAACAGCGTTAAGTGCTTCTGCCCAAAAGGAATTTGGAAGTTTAGCCTCTAAAAGCACGCATCTAATTCTCTCAACAAGAGTTCTATTCATCTTTTCTGCCAAGCCATTCAATTGAGGAATCTTGGGAGGAGTCTTGACGAATTCCTTTTGCTTTGTAGTAGTTATTAAAGGGACCAATATACTCACCACCATTGTCAGTGCGAATACATTTTAATTTCTTTTCAGTTTGTCTCTCAGATAAGGCTTGAAACTCCTTAAATACATCAAGTACTTGATCTTTGGATTTTAAAGGATATACCCACAACTTGCGAGAATGATCATTAATAAAAGTTGCAAAGTAAAGTGCACCACCTTTTGACTTTACTTTAAAAGGACCACACAAGTCAAAATGTACAAGCTCCAGTAGTTCAAACTTTCTGGAAGGAGGATGACTGTGAAAAAAAACTCTTTTCTGTTTCCCAGCTAAGCAATGAACACATCTTTTCACCTTTGCTTGTTTCACACCAGCAAGTAAATTTTTTTAGCCAAACATGTGATCCCCCTCTCGCTCATGTGACTGAGTCTCTTGTGCCATAATTCTGACAAAGTCTCATTTTCTATCAAATTTATAGAGTCCCCAAAAATTGATCCTTGTGTCACGTATAAATTTGAATGATTTCTTCCTCGAGCTACAATCAATGAGCCTTTGGTGAGCTTCCATTGGCCATTGAACAAGTCATTATGATAGCCATCATCATCTAGTTGTGCTATAGAAATCAAATTCAAAGGAATGTCTAGAGCGTGCTTGACATTCTGAAGGACTAACGTTTTACCAAGATTGATCTTCAAACAAACCGTGCCAACACCAAGCACCTTAACCTCACCAGCATTACCCATTTTTAACATACCAGAATTAACAGTAGTATAAGATGAAAAGAAGTCTTTCCTCGGTGTGACATGCGATGTAGCTCTAGAATCTACTATCCAACTTTATCTTAAGATACAAAATTGATGACATTTTTATCACAAGCAAAGAGAAGGTCATCTCGGACAAAGCAACAACATTGTCTCCATTATTTTATCTTTTCTTTCCTTCTTTAAGGTCTTGGTTCAAATTATTGCAAAATTATTTAATATGTCCTTTCTTTCCACAATGATGACATGAAACATTTTGATACTTGGATCTTGACTTGCTTCTACTTTTACCTCTACTTCTCGAACCTCTTATTTTATCTCTCCCTCGATCTTTTGTAAAGAGAACGTCTGAATGTGAGGATGTGCCTTGAGATCTTCTTCTGACTTGTTCATTCAACACACCACTTTTTGTATATTTCATAGTAACCTTTCCATCAAAAGCAGAATTTGTTAAACAAACTCGAAGATTTTCCCAAAAATATGGTAGAGTATTAAAAAGCTAAAATCCTTGTATTTCATCATCAAAATTGACACTCATTCCTGACAGCTGATCAAGAACACCTTGAAAATCATTTATGTGATCAAGAATAGGATTGTCTCCTTGTATTTAAAGGTCATCAATTGCTTTAGCAAAAATAACTTGTTATTGTCAGTTTTTGAAGCGTAAAGCGTCTCTAACTTTTTCCACAATGTTCTAGCATATGTCTCATTCAGAATATGATTGCGAACATTATCTTCAACCCATTGACTTATATATCCACATACTTGTTGGTTCTCAAAATCCCAATTTTCATCTTTCATATTTTTGGGTTTATGATCAACGAAAATGGGAAGATGCATTTTTTTCACGAACAGTAACTCTTTCATCTTGCTTTTCCATATGTTGTAGTTACTCTCATTTAAACACACCATCTTGATCATATTCCTCTCCATTAAACAATCCTTGATAGAAAACAAAGCCACTGATACCACTTGTTATGACAGAAAGATGCAAACTCGAAAATAGAGAAAATAAATAACACAAAATTTAACGTGGAAAAGCCCTTCAAATCGAAGGTAACAACCACGGGATCTTCGAGATCCGAATTGATCCACTATAACAATAATAGGGTTATAAATATTCTCCTAAATGGCTACACAACAATTTCCAAGCAAGGAGAAGCAATAGCTACACCAACAAAAGTAATTAGAAGAAAAACCACCCAAAATAGAGCTACTGTTCGGGACCTAAAATTGGATATTTCTATCCACCAAATCGATCTGCACCGTTCAAAGTAAACAATAAGATGTTAGGAATACTTAGTAATAATTTCATCCCAATCCAATGATTAATGAATTAACAAACGCAATTTGAAGGTTGCTGGTCGGATAACACATTTACTGCGGAAAACACCCGTTTCTTCTCTCTTCTCTCTTGTTGAAAGCTCTTTTAAAAACCTCTCTTATGTGTCTAATGTCTCTCAAAGACACTACCAATGATAAATTGCACGATTCTCTCAGATCATCCTAGTTATAGAGTGCTATTTTTTCTTAAAGCCAAAACCAACTCCAAATAAGATTATAATTCCAAAACTTTTCCAAATAGAATTGAGAACCAAATTAGAAGAATTATTTCAATCCTTTTACAAATAGAATTAGGCCATGAGCCTTTGGTTGGAACATAGGTCATAGCCCAACACTGATCTCTCCTCATCGTTTTCTGAAGTTCTATTAGAAAGATCATCTCCCAGACTAAAAGCAATTTATACAATTATATCTGCTCCTATTTTCCCTTAATATCTAATGAATAATTTCCTCACTCAACCAATCATAAGTAATTGGTAATCCCATATAAATATGGAGTTATTTATCAATAACATATATAAGTGATTCTTGAAGAATGATTATATATTTATGGAAAAAGAGCTTGATATATCCTTAATTTTTATAATTCAAAGTTGATCTATCTCTTTTTATAAAAGTGATTCATATATACTTTTATAGTCTTATTATTATACAAATGATTTAGATGGATGTGTGAGCATACCATGAGTGACAGAATTATAAATGAGGCTATTCGGGACAAGGTAGGAGTGACCTCGGTGGAAGACAAGATGCGGGAAATACAACTGAGATGGTTTGGGCATGTGAAGAGAAGAGACATAGATGCCCTAGTGCGGAGGTGTGAGAGGTTAGCCATGGATGGTTTCAGAAGAGGTAGGGGTAGGCCGAAGAAATATTGGGGAGAGGTGATTAGACAGGACATGATGCAGTTACAACTTACCGAAGACATGACCTTAGATAGGAGGGTGTGGAGGACCCACATTAGGGTAGAAGGCTAGTTCATAGTCTCGTTATTCTCTCTTATTAGTAGGCGTATTAGCGTACTATAATTCCCTATAATTCTCTATGGTCTGATATCTATTATCATTTATTACCTTCATTACTTTCTGTACTTTGATTGCCCTATCTTGCTTTTCTATATCGCTTTGAACTCCTTATTCTTATTCTTATCTGACTTCTTTCTTATTTGATTTTACTGAGCCGAGGGTCTCTCGAAAACAGCCGTCCCACCTTGGTAGGAGTCAGGTCTGCGTACACTACACCCTCCCAAGACCCCACGTTGTGGGATTTCACTGGGTCGTTGTTGTTGTTGTTGTAAAAGATAAAATCTATATAGGTGGTATATTGATCTTTTGGCAAAGTTAAAGAGTATATTTGGTCATTCTCATGCATGATTTTTTTTTTAAAAAAAATTTAACGAATAATTTGAGTGTATTAGCTTGATGATCAAATTTATTTTCTTACTCATTTTTTGTGTGAAATTTATCATAGATGCCTCAAAAAAAAAATTATTTTTTTCTGGACACGAAAAAAATTACAATATAACTGAATTTTTTCACATTTTTTTCCTTTTTCATTCACACCTCTTTATTTTTATTTCTCATATTTTCACACTAAAATTGAAATAAATAGAAAACTCAAATAATGATAAGCAAATAAAATTTTAAGGAGATATTTAAAATTCAAGTTAGATATTGAATCAAAGAAGTGAAGAAAAATAACATGTGAGAAAGATAAAATATTCCTGAACTTTACACGAAGGATATACCCATATGTAGATTTGTATTTTTAAAACAAAAAATTGAAAATATAATTTAAAATTAATATTTTTGCTTCCGTTAGATGAAAAGGATATATCTGAATTATTTGTATAAATAAAAAAATATATGTGAGTCACTTTTATAACAGATGGTATCAATTTTAAATCGCAAAAATCACACCCTTTTCTGAGTTCAAATTATCTCATTCATTAATTTTGCAACTTCATTTTCAATTTGGGATTATATAATATGTTGCTTGAATTGTATCTAAGTAAGAACATTCCTATATTTTAAGTACTCCCCCTCTTTCAATTTACGTGATATTTTTTTTTGTTTTTTAAGAGTCATTCAATTTAAGTTTGACCAGACTTTTGAGCATAGAATCATCAAATCTTTTGAAAAGAAATTTATAAATTTGTAAACTAAATAAAAAATATTATAAATGACAATAATTGACAAATATTTAAAACATATATGAAAATTTTACAATAAAAGTTAGACTTGTTTAAATTTTGAAATTCAAAAAGTGCCGCATAAACTGAGACGAAGGGAATATATTTTTTTTATAGGTTTGCAACTTGATTTTTCTCTCGCTGAGAAACCCTTCACAATTTGAGAACCCCAATAAGAATCCTTCACAATTTGGTTCTTTCTCGAATGAACAGATATAACTCATAATTCATGCCAAGAAAGAGTTAAGTTACTTGAAATTGGATGTCGCGTCTGTGGTGTTTGTGAAATTGGGTGGTGGGTATTGTGGTATTGCTGTTGCTTTCTTTTTTCTAAAAAAAATTTGAAAAATATTAGGGATAGGGGAAGGAAAAATGAGGAGGGAATTTAAATATAAAAAATTAAACTCTCACCAATAACATGACAATTTAAATAGTCAATTAACTGAGCTACTCTTATGAATTTTGGCAGGGGCATATCTAGGGGGGGTCCGTGGGTTCATGTGAACTCATGCTTCCATCACTAAATCATATATTGTAATGTTAGAATTTTTTTAAAAAATACTTAAATATAGATGTGTGAACCACGTTCAAGGTATCTTATAACGCGATGATGCTTGGATGCACTTCTCTAATTGAGCTTAGAAATTTAAATATTATATCTATTTTATTTTTTTCTCTTTCTAAAATTTAATAACATCTCTCCAAGTGGTTATTGGAAAGGCGTTTCAATTAATTTTTCTTTGTTTTTTGCGCTTTAATCTTTCAAATTTTTTTAAGTATGTCACATTGGAAATTACTAATTTTTTTTTAGCAATGCAACGGATTCAGTGTTAAGAACCTAAAAGTCAAAGGGTGAAAATTATTTTCACCCCTCAACTTTGCTTTTGAAATTAACCCCCCCCCCCCCCCTCAACTTTGAACAATAATCAAACTTCCCCTTTATCTCATGCATTGTCCATTTTACCCCTTGTTATATCACATCTATTTAATATCTCTTTATATTATATGTAATTTACTTTTTAACATAGATATTTATAACTTTTTCTTTGAGTTCTTTAACATTATATGTAGAATAATATTTTAAATAATTTACCACAAAATTTAATATTATTCTTATGACCGTTATTTGAATATAATAAGCATTAAGTGTGTGTACATGTATGTATAGGTTTATTTTTTCTTATCTCCACTATTTTACTCCATGCGTTTCATATTACTTGACTCTTCTTGATATATATGACACCCCTTAAAAAAATTAATTAGAAATATATTTTACTAAACTAACATTATTGATAATATTTTAAAACCTTAAATTTGACTATTACTACTTTATACAATTATTTAATAATAAGGGTAGAAATAAAAACATATTAAAAATTTCTTAAATTTCATAAATTGGACAAGTAAATTAAAACAACTATTTTTAGAATGAAAGTCAACTAATATAAATGGAGGTGAGTATTCTCTTCTATATAAATAAACAAGCTTTGATTGACATTGATAGAGTATTACATAAATTATAATCTAAAATAATTTAAAATCTAAATAATACAATCTTTAAAAAATTGTCCTTAATTAAATTAATTATTTGTATTTCCTACATTGAAATATATTTGTATAGTTATAGTTCTCAGCTATTTTTACTTGTATAAATAAATATTAGAGTTTTGATTATTATTAATAAAATTAATTTTCTCATTATGCTAATTTACTTCATTATAGAACATCACTAACTTATATATTTAATTAGTATTTTTACTTTTTTGTCCCAAAAATAATGTTTATGCTTTTATGAAAAATTTGTTACATCAAATATAAAAAAAATAAAAATATCATGATTTCTAAAGAAGTATTATTTTTTTTGATAATAGGGTACAATAGGCATTTAAAAAATTTAATTAGGATAAAGAGAGGAGTTTGATTATTGTTCAAAGTTGAGAGGAAAATTTGATTTTAAAAGCAAAATTTGGGAGGGGGTGAAAATCAGTCAAACGGATCAAAATTTATATCTTAGATTCATCTTTTCATACTAATACACCATACTTCCAAAATTCTGAATACGCCTCTGAATTTTGAGAAAATAGGTTTGTTCACCCGCAAACACTAATTAAAAAAGAAAACTGGGTTAGGGTGTTATAATTTGATATGAGTTATATTAGTTTAATGGATTCGGGTTAAGTGAGTTATTTAGGATAATCGAATATTTTTGTTTGATTTTGGGGACATTTCATCTAAAATAGAGAGATTTTTGCCTACTTTGGTAATTGTAGAAACATATTTGACCTCTAGTATAACTAGAAACAAACTTAGGGAATTAATAAAAAGGAAAAGGACATGATATGTTACTCAATTTTATCATTTAGAAGTGATATTATTCGTTACAAAAATGAAGTACATATATCTTTATCTTTTAAAAATGACTCACTTATATTCCTATCATTACAAAAAAGTAATTCACATATTCTTTTTATAACGAAAGTGAAAAAAATAATTTTAAATTTTATATATTTAATTTTTAAAAAATTTATAATGTAAGGGTATATATATGAGATAATTACACTACATGGTCATTCGGCCAAAGTAATTACCAAAAGAATGATCATTCGCTCTATAGACATGTATAGTCATTGTATATTTTATATATAATCAAGGTATATTCAGTTTTTGAGTGTATCATAATGTATATTCAGTGTATAGCTCATGTATAAGTAATGTAAATAAAACATGACTATATTTATTGTACACTAATTAGTTTATTGTATATATTTGAAAATTTTCATATATATAATCCTTCTAACAAAGTTCAGGAGTATATTTGATTTTTTCCACTCATTAATTATTTTTTCACTTTTTTGATTATCATTATTATTTGAGTTTCTTATTCTTATTTCATTTTTTTTTCTTTTTTTCTTTTAATGTAAAAATAAGAGAAATGAAAAGAAACAAGTGTGAATGGAAAAAGAAAAAAAATAAATTTAAACTAATTTTATTGTAATTTAGTTTTTGATCTATAAAAAAATTGGGGACAAATATAATAAACTTACACGAAAATTAGTGAAACATAAATAAATTTGATCATCAAAATAATAAATTCAAATTAGCAGTTGAATAAAAAAAGTCAAAAATAATATGTGTGACAAGTATAAAATATTCCCCTAGATGCATTATTTTTTTAATAAAAAAAATTATAAAAAAATTTAAAATTGATTATTTTTCATTTTCATTAGAAAAAAAATATATATTTGAGCCATTTGTATAATTATGGTATATATGAGCCACTTCATAACAAAAAATATCTCAGTTTTAAATGACAATACAAGAAGTATCTCAGTTCTAGATGATAATATTGAAGGATATATCCGATTTTGTTTACTAAATAAAATTGACCGATATTTTAAACTATTTTCCCTTTATTAAAAAGACATATTAGGAGGAGGATGCGATAACGACAGGCAAAAGAGCATTTGGCGCGATCGATGATATAGAAAGAATTCAACTACTCTCTTCATTTAAAAAAATATCTACTTTCCTTTTTTGTATATTTTTAAAAAATGACCCCCTTTTTTTTTAGAAGTACTCTAATTTAACTTTCTAAATTCTACCTATATGTTTAAGGTCACAAAATTAAAATACATTTTGATATTTTTGATATAATTTTAATTTAGGACCACAAAATTAAAAAGTCTTCTTTATTTTTTTAAATTTCGTATACCCCTTTTATTTTTTAATAATATTTTAATTTAACTTTTCACATGATATACTTAAAGTCACAAAATTAAAATATATTATAATATATTTAATAATTTTAATTTAGAATCATTAAATTAAAATTTTAATCAGACTAGCTCATTTTTTTTAAAGGGACTACTAGATATTGAAATCAATTCATCCAAGTTGTACCAAGTGAGTAATAATAAACTAATTAATTCTACTTCTTTACTTATCATTTTAGAGGACCTAGGGATTGCAAAAGAAAAGGCTAAAAAAAAGGAAAAAGTTAGGTAGGGGAAAAAGATGATCTTTGAAAACCAATAAGTTAAGCCTCTCTACTGTTTTATGAATATCTCTTTTGCTTGAAACATGACTGCCGCCCTTGTCTTGTCTTTCCCCAAATAAAGGGTTTACACCTAATCATGATCTTAAAATTAATAATGATTCCTCGAGACCAGAAAAAATTAGTTAAACTGCAAAATTCCATAGACACTCCATCCCATAACGAACAAATTCGATATACACACTTTCAAAACACTAGGAAGACAATTGGGAAAGTGGATAAGTGTATTCAAAACATTGACAACTTTTGATAATAATAAGAAGCCCAAAGGGCATATTTCATTAAAAAAAAAAAAAAAAAAAAAAACGTCAGAAATCCGTTTGGAAATCATTGGGGCGGCTCTTGCTTATGAAAATTAAGGTATAAATTTATATTTTTATCAAAATTAAATTATGTGTTAATTATTTTATTAGAAAAATTAATAATTAATAAAAAGTGTATATATATTTTTAAAAATATTATATATATATATATATATATATATATATATATATATTTTAATTCTATTCAAATAGAAGAAATCAAGAGAATGTTGTTTTATCTTATTACATTTTATTTGCTAATATTCACATTATTTATCTTTTTAACTCATTTTGCATTATCTTTTTTTAAATCTTTGATAAGTTAGAGTAATACTGTTAAAAACATTAAAAGTCGAAAAGTGTTGAACAAAGTGAATCACAATTTTTTTTCTTCTTAAATTTTCAATTATTACAACAAACATATTAAAGTAAGGTATACCAAGTAATCAACTTCTTGAATCAAATTCTATGGTTCTAACTCTTATCTTTATTTAAAGTTTGTCAACTTATTATTTATAGAATTATGTTGACAATTCATATAATAATTGCTTCAGTAAAACAATATTTTCCAACGTTGAATTGATAAAATCTTTCTTAAAATTAATAATTTTAAAAAGGTATTTGAAGAAATCATCTATAGAAAAAAGTAAGTAATCATTTGTATCTAAAAAGTTAGAAAAATAAATTTTAAATAAATACGTATGAAATTTGTTAAGCCTCAATTGAAATTTTGTTTTAGGACTCTAACTATGTTGAGCCACCCTTGAAAATCATGATGGAGCAATAATTTTTATAGCAACATTTAAGATAAAGTACATCAGGGTAAATAACGTTTGGTTCATGCATATTACATCAATATATGTAAATACAACGAAATTTTTTGTCATGGAATCTTTACGACAAGAAATGAAATATTTAATCGAGACTAACTTTTGTGACAAAAGAATGATCCTATATAGCCTCTACAAAGACAAAGTGAAGTATCACCAAAATCAACAAAAAAAATGTGGAGTTGTGGTTCAAGTAATATAATGATAAGAGAGGAGTGGTGTACCCACAAGGACCTTTTAAACTTCAGTGCATTCTTTATTTAAATAACTTCCCATGATCAGTTTTGATTGTATCTTTACTACTTATTACAACTAATAAATAGTGCACTAGAAGTTTTCTATAGAACAAGTAAGGATTTATCATAAGATGAGGATATTCCACGGTTATGAAATCTGCGAAAATTCCATTGAGTTTTCTAGTTAACTGATAACACGATTACATCTAGGTCACTCGTTGACAAGATTTATCCTCATGCTATTTCTTAGAGCCGTCTGTAATCATATAAAATTTATTGAATATAAATTTACATATGATTCGAATTATATTAAATTCAAGATATATTAGTCTAAATAAATATTTTGGAATTAATATAATTGGATTAATTATTTAAATTCAATAAATGTGGATTTAATTAAAATCCAAATTCATTGGACTAGTCCATTGGTTTGGGCTACAAATGATTTGTAACATTTCTCAAAAATGCTCACAAGTGCCTTAAAAATGCCTGGGGATTAGGTCGCTTGCGTAACACATTACCCTTATCTTTTTTGGCAAGTTCGAGTACAGAATATCGATCAAGGGGTCAAAACCTGCAGAAAAATGGTCTCGGTGGATTTTTAAGACTCGTGTATCGAAAGATGAATTTTTCAAAAATTGCACAAAACAGGAGGGTACGCGGACTTGATCCCCCATAGTTCAATTTTATCCGAAATCTGGCCAAAAATCACTTCCGAGAAAATTAGGCATAAAACGCATTCAAGGAATGTGATTTACCTTATGTTTCATAAGATGCATTTTTTAAATGTGATTTACGTGTCCCAAATTCATTTTTAAGTGGGGGTACTTTAGACATTTTCCAAATTGTTAGTTAATGAATCTGGATGTTTTTAAAACCTAATCCAGCTCTATAAATTAACATACACCTCTAATTTCATTCACTCTTCTACAATTTTCCTACTCAAATATTTCTCTCTCTACAAAAGTCTCTCAAGGACTCCATTGAAGACCTCCAAGAAATTCACTCAAACTCTTCATCAAACTCTCAAATTCTTTCAACTTCTTTTGTCTTCTCACTCAAGGTATGTGAGTATTTGATCCTAGGGTACTTTCACCCATGGAGCCCAACTAATTCTCCACTTTTTAAATCAATTAAAGTATGTACCTTTATGGGTTCTATGATTTTTCTTCCAATTTCATCAATTGAGTTTAATTACATAATTCTCTACTCAAATATATATGAATTTTATGATATTGCATGATTTCAATGATTTTCCAATAACTCCTCTTACATGATATATATGGTTCATGATCTCATTATGGGTCTTGTTTGATTCTTATTAAATTGCATGAATTATGATTCTACTCTTGGTTATAAATCTGTTTTAATATAAATTGATGATTATTGCATTAAATTGAAGAGTTTTTCTTTGAATTCTCCTACGTTGATCTCTAGGGTCCAT
This sequence comes from Solanum dulcamara, assembly GCF_947179165.1. Classification (NCBI taxonomy): domain Eukaryota; kingdom Viridiplantae; phylum Streptophyta; class Magnoliopsida; order Solanales; family Solanaceae; genus Solanum; species Solanum dulcamara. Next base: position 43,954,722 of record NC_077240.1, read on the forward strand.
GATATGAATTATGAGAATTTTCAATTATACTTCCAAATGATATTATCTTTATAAATTATGTATGGGCTGATAGAAAGTATATGATCATGCATGTTTTCAAGTCAAATTCATTATATATAAGTCAATTGATCATGTATTCATGTTTTACTCTAATTTCCAAGTATGGATGATAATTATGTATGTATGATTTGTAATGTGGAAGGGCAATACTCACATTGCACTTATGTTATGAAAATGAGCTAGTCCATGAATTTCAAACCTATGATCATGTCTATGATGTATGTTGACTATGATTACTATGTTATGATATGTATTCCGTGAGAGTTTACCTAGCACCGAGTGGACCTTGAGATAGGTATTCTCTCCCATAGTAAAGGCAAGAGACTCGTAGAAAGATCCCACTGTTCCATAATTATGTGTCATCGTAGGATAAAGGATCACCCGTAGAAGAGGCTTGATTCCTTTGAGGGTCACCCCATAGATGAGTCTCGATCCTTCATGTAGCTTAGTGGATCCACTTATGCATATTGAAGTCTACCTTGACAAGTAGTCTTCCCCTTTCCTCCAATGTATGGGTAAACATTGGGACTCTATGTTATAACTCACATGGCTTATGTCGGTTAATGGTCGCTCTCACAAAGATAAAAAGGTCTCTCTCTCATTGTTCAAGGTATTTCTTACTATGGCTAATATATCTTTCACCAAGACTATGAATTTCAAAATGACTTTTATCTCCCACATATGTATGATCCTTTTTATGTTTTAAATGACTAATCCTATCCTTTACTTTATATGATACTCTTATGGTTTATTATGCATTGGTCCTTCTTATGACTACTTATGATTTTTACTACTTTTACAATCATACTACTTAAAATGGTCATTTGCACAAACATGGTTTTCTATGCATTGCATTGCCTACATACTTAGTACATTCAAACGTACTAACACATACTTTTTGCTTACATTATTTCACAATGTAGAGACGGATGCTCCATCCTCTTCCCGTGGCTAGTTGGTGTTCCATTAAAGATTAGTGTGATGAGTCCTCATGCTTAGAGGGAAACCTGAGTCATTCTTTCATTTATTGTTGTTTTAGACTATGGTGATGTTTAAAGAGTATTCTATATTGTGTCATTACTTTCTTTGAGGGTGATCTAGGAACATGTCCTAGTACCCGCCTATGTTTTCATGTAGAGGCATGTTGGGCATATGTATAAGGAGTCTATGTTGTCTTGATTCTCTCTAGTTATTTTTTGTCTTTTGGAAAATTATGAGTTTTCGCTTATTGTTTACCTTATATATGCTTATGATATGCTAAGAGGCTTGGTTGGGGTTTCTTCGGGAATCCTAATCGCCGTGTCACATCTAGCCCCTAGTTTGGGCCATGACATGATTAGCCCACTTGGCTAAGCCTAATGTCATCTCATCCTAGAAGCCTAGTTTGATGCCACATGGCATGCCAAGTCAAAGGAAGAAGACAATAGGATCATGCCATATATCAAAATGGCATGGCATGCCTAGTCAAATCAAAGGCTAATAAAATTGTGCTACATGTACAAGCGATGTGTTCCGACTAATCACAATTTTCCATGTCACAGCCTGCTACTCTGTCATGTCACTCAAATCTGATTGGCCGAAGGAAAGTATGTTCTCATCATAACTCCTCTATTTTAGAACTATAAATAGGGGTCCTCATAATTCAGAAATCACTAAAATTCTAACAAAAAGCTAGAGAGAGCTCGTGGATCAAACGTCGCAGATTTCTTTACAAGCTACAAGTTCAAGAATTCAAGAATTCAAGAACTCAAATATTTAAGTTCAAGAAGAACTCAAGATCAAGATCACTAGATTCAAGAACAAGCTCAAAAGATCTTGAATTCAAGTGCAAGTCAAGATCAATATCAAGTTCAAGAACAAATCCATACCAAGTTCATCAAATCCACAAATCAAGATCAAGACCACAAGATTCAAGATCAAGCCAAAAGCCCTTGAATTCAAGTACATGTCAAGATCAAATCCATTAAGTTCAACTAAATTCAAGATTAATCTTACAAGCCCTTGAATTTATGTTTGAAAAGACAAAGAAGATGATTTATAGAGATTGTAATGCTTATACTTTGAAATCAAATACGATTGTTGTGATATTTTCTAATCTTGATTATTATTTTTTTGATGCGAATTTTATTTTTTACAAATTCTGGCACACCCAGTAGGATAATCTCTACCCCTTATATCATCTTTTCAAACATCAAAGAATATCAAAATGACTTTTAAGAAGATGAATTCTCCATCAACTTCCTCCAAGATTGTTGACTCTACGTTTTCTGCTGATGTAGAAGGAATCCTTGGTGTTACCTTTGGAAGTTTTAGAGCTGTTACGAGGAGCAAGACCACTATGCTGGGATAACAAACACTTTAGATGTCATCACATTAATTCCTGTCTTTGGGTCTTCAAAAGCAAAAGGATCAAAGTCCTCCACAAATATTTCAGAAGGAGGAAGCAGTGTTGCTGAAAATATCAAGAAGATTTTATTTGTAATTAAGCGCTTTAGTTAAAAAAACTCTACCATAAATGAGAATCATGATTCAACTGTCTCCACATACACCGTGTAATGGGAGTTTGTTGAAGATCAAATTACTCAATAATCCATTCTACTCTTCTACATCCCAATGATTATGCAAGCAATGGTAACTGATGCATCATCAACAGAGGAACAACTTACAAATCTGGCAAAGTTGGTCGAAGGATTGACAAAGCATATATACCACCAATAGTCTCTAATTGATAATTTTATAGATAGGATGGAGGGTCTCTTAGATGAAAAAGCCAGTCATGCACCTGAAAAGGGTATAGAAGTTCAAGAGGTTGAAAATCCTGTGAAGCAAGCACCGCCTATCAAGGAAATGTCAGTTTCTTCTGAAGGGATGATCCCACTTGATCGATTGAAGGAGTTCATCGAAGGGACCACCAAAGATAAGCATGAAGTCTCCATCAAGTTTTCTCATATATATGCCAAGTCGTACACTGCAAGGATTGATAGCTTCAAAATGCCTACCGGTTATCAACCTCCCAAATTTCAGCAGTTTAAGGGCAAAGGAAATCCAAAACAACATGTTGCACACTTTGTGGAGATATACAACAATGCTGGGACCTATGGAGACTATCTTGTGAAGTGGTTCGTCCTCTCTCTGAAAGAAAATGCCTTTGATTGGTACACTGATGTCGAGCATAATTCTATCAATAGTTTGGAGCAACTAGAACATGAGTTTCTTAATCGCTTGTATAGCACTAGGCTTGCGCTGAGCATGGTAGAACTCACGAATACCTATCAAAGGAAGGATGAAACTATAATTGACTTCATAAATTGATAGAGAAATGCAAAAATTGCAAAAATAGACTTAGCAAAGCTACTGCCATAGAAATTTGTATCCAAGGAATGCACTAGGAGCTTCTTTACATCATATAAGGAATAAATCCAAAGTCCTTCGAAGATCTATCTACTCACGCTCATGATATGGAGTTGAACATGTCTTCTGCTGGAAAAAATGTGATGTTTGTCTATGATCCTCGCATAGGAAAGGACAAGCAGGAACACAAGAGATGAAGCAAATATGTGCCCAGAAATAAAAACAAAGAATCCATGAATATCAATATCTGTCCTGTGAAGTTTACCACCAAGGAAATCAAGAAGCAAAGTGTGAAGACGACTTTTCAATAACGTCCAAATCAAAATTTGACCTTAAGAGAGATGCAAGAAAGGGAATACCGCTTCCTGAATTTTGACATTTCCAAAATCTTTGATAAGTTGCTTAAGCTAAAGCTCATTGAGTTTCCAGATATGAAGCGACCGAATGAAGTTGGGAAAACTAATGACCCACCCAAATTATTGCAATTATCATAGACTTGTAAGTCACCCACTTGAGAAATACTTTGTCTTCAAGGATAAAGTTATGCGATTAGCTAATGAAAAGAAGATTGTCCTTGATGATGAAAAATCAAGTTCTAACCAAGTCTTTATCACATTTGGCTCACTTGATCTGGTATAAATATTTATCTCTAAAGAACATGAAGAAGAACCGCCAGAGCAAAAAAATCCCAAGTTGATGGAGACAATAATAAAGGTTGGGTTCTTGTGACTAGGTGGAGATACAGCAATACTAGTTTACGAAAAGAATCATCCAAGAAACCAATCAGATGGAGGATGGTGAGAAGGCCCAAGAAGTAGAAATCAATCAAGCGTTCAAAAAAGATAAAGGTTGAAGTGCATCATCATGAGAAACCTCGACGTCTTATGACTTTAGGGAAATTCTTACCAAGTTGGTTCTGTGCAAAGACTACTTAAGATAGTGTCTAGGCGTCATGTTTCAATGGTTACAAAGAAGAAATAATGAGTGAAACTTCACCATAGGTGTCTCCTATTGACAAAAAAAAGGCAACAAGAAAAATCTCATCAATGGTGTCTCATTCACTTCCTAAAAAGACTGTTGAACCCTCTTTCCAAGAATTACATACGTGTGATACAAAACTCACATTTACAGATGATGATCTTCTATTTGGTGAAACACTACACAATCATCCTTTAAATATGGTGGGTCATGTGCTAGAGAAGAAGATAAATAGAATCCTAATAGATGAAGGATCTAGAGTTAACATTTTGCCTATACACACATTAAAGGAACTTGGCATCACGATCGAAGAATTTAGTGAAAGTCGTTTGCTAATACAAGGATTCAATCAAGGGGGTCAGAGGTCCATAGGCTCTATTAAGTTAGAAATCCACATGGAAGATTTGCTATCAAGCGCATGAATGCATATGATTGATGCAAAAACTTCATATAAAATATTGCTTGGCAGGCTTTGGTTATACGAGAACAAAATTGTCTCATCTTCTTACTATCAATGTTTGAAGTCACTCGACGATGGAATTGAAAGAAAAACAATTGTCGATGATAATCCTTTCACTGAAGCCGAGTCATACTTTACCGATATAAAATTCTATCTAAAGAGTTATGTTGTGAAGGAGGCAAAAATCGATGACATAAAATCGACCAAGTCTGATAAGCTTGTAGGCAAAAAAGCAGATGTGGCTGTCAAAAAAGTCAAGATTGATATTAAGGAGCCTTGATCCATTTTGAGTGAAGGAAAGATCATTTCTTCGATGTGAGATCTAAAAAAATTAAAATTTTGAGTGGATCAGTCTATGATATGGATTTATGTACAAGTTCGTACGAACTTGAGTCAAATTTAGAAAAGGAAAAAATGTGTAATACCTTGAAAGTTCCCTCTCAAATTAGATCAGAAAAGTTCAGAAAAAATCTAAAGTTTGAAATTTTTGGCTTTTACGGGTCGTAAAAGAGATCACAAATTGTGGAAACCATCTGTAGATAAGACTTTAGGAAGTCAGAAATCAGGCTTGGACTTTATAATCTGAGTTTACGGACTCATAGAATATTTTTATAGATCATAGAAAATAGTCATGAATGAAACTTCAGAAAGTTGGAAATGTTGGACTTGTACATGATGAGAGTGTTTTTACGGATTATAGATTGATTTATTGATCGTAGATGGGTATTGTAGATCAATCCCTAGAGCCTCAATATTTCAAGTACTTTTATTCTACGAGTTGCTAATACGGTTTGTACTTTTATCTATGATCCATAATTTGGTCTCATAGTTACAATTTTAGAAGGTCAGATTATAGGCCTGGATTCTATGGTCGTACTTATACAATCGTAGATACTACTACGGTACATAGATGGCCTACAATGACTTTTTTCATTGGGAGTTTTCAATTATTTTCCATTCTTTTAATTCCTATACTACATCATTTTGGACAATTTTAAGTGGGATTAGAGGAATTTTATCATCCTAGCTCTCTCATTCTCTCATAACTAACCTAATTAAGATTTTTTCTCACTTAAGTTTCCTCCCAAGGTAAGAACTAGGGTTCCAAGCTTCAAGCCTCCAATCCAAGATTCAAGTTAGTGATTTTGTTGCAGGTATGTGAAATTTCATCAATGGGTTTCCTTTCACCCATTGAGTCTCAAAGAAACCCTTAATTCTTCAAGTTTATGAATTCTATAGCCTACGATTTTTATGATCTTTGAGAGTTCTTATTGAATTTCTATTATTCTCCGAGTATGATCTCTAATTGAATTATTACATGTATAATCCTATGATTTTAATTAGAATTTCATGTTTTCAAATATAATTTCATGCATGTCTCTGATTATCAGATTTTCATAATTTTTTCAATGCTTTTAGATGAAGTATCTTTCAGTATTTATCAGTTATCATGATTTACGATACTTTCAAATAAAGTGTCTTAAGTTATCATCAAATCTAAATCATTATTTAGGAGCTACTATATGTCTATCAATTTATTAGAATTTCAGTATTATCAAATTATTACTGTATCAGTTTTATGTATGTTTTCTATGGGAATATTACTTAGCACCAAATAGACTTAGATATGAAGGTTTTCAGTCAATATTTGTGGGCCTTTAGTAGAAAATCCCTACTTCTTGGAACTTCATGCCACCGTAGATTTATCTTAAATGAACATTAACTTAGTGGATCTACATTAGTTCAGAATCATTCCTTTATACCTTGACAAGTATATTGGATCCTTTTGGCGGGACAATACACCATACTCCATGTTGTAGATCACATGTTTATATGTCGGTTAATGGTACCTCCCATAGTCAATCTTTTAAGTTATTGCATTAAGCAAGTATTTTAGTTAATTCAGTTATTTTAGTTTAGTTTCCTTATATATCATGTTATGTTATTTGTTCATTGCATCAACATGCTTTACAAACTTATTATATTCAGATATCATGTTATTTATGCATATTTCTCATACTTAGTACATTCAAAGTACTGACCACATACTTTCTTCCTGTATTATTTTAGAGAAAATAGTTAAATTCTCCCTTAACCTATATTCAAATTTCCAACTACACACTTTAATTTCATGGGGTTCTTATCACCCCCTGAACTGTTTAAAACGTAAATTATCATACCCTTAAAACACTATAACCACATCTTTACTAATAGGTGAGCCTCACACATTTAACACTGGAAATTTTCTTTAAAAGATTTTTTTAGTTCTTTTTCCTTTTGATTTATTATTTTAAAAACCAATTGAGGGTCAAAATGTTAAAATTTATGGATTTGTTTTGAGTCTTCAAATTTGAGACTTATTGATTACATTATTAGTTGCTAATTATTTGAAGCTGAAAACGTTGAATTTGACTACGTTCATTTTTGTGATTTTTAGATTTGAAGAGCACCGGAACTCCATGTAAATCGATGAGCTTCTATATGAATTTTTTTGGATCTACATTCTTGAATTGGGAGAAACTTTCATTGATGGTTTGAAAAGTTCCATGGCTGAAAACTGTAGCTTATGATTGAAAACCTGAAGCACCAACTTGAAACCTCCATTAAAGTTAGTTCAAAAGCTTGAGTTTAAATTTCGACTAGCCACAAACGAGCTTTATTTTAAGTGGGTAATATATTAAAACCATTAAAACATCGAGAGAAGATTATATTTAAATTTTGGAGTGATTTGAAGAAGATTTAAGGTGGTTTGCATCAAATTTTCAGAGCAACGATACGAAGAAGATGAAGAATTGGTGCTGCATTTTCAAATTTACAAAAAAATGATGAGTTGTTAAAATTACTTAAGAGTAATTTTCATGGGTATGTTGGTATTGAATACAGGATTATAAATTTTGTAAGTATTTAAAGTTTATTGAAAAAAATCAATTGGGTTTCACTGTATTAAGCTTATTAAAGCTTAAATTTGCTTTGGTTTGAAAGATTTTTGGTGCATAATTTTTTATTCTGGAGAGTGGTAAGTAAAATTGTTATCTACAATATGTGGTGTATTGTTTGACATAGTGTAAGACTCTGAAAGTCAAAAAGTTAGAACCAAGGAGAAAATTTTCAAAATATTGACTGACTTCAACTCTACGAATCCCTTGACTACTCCTAGAGCTACCTATGACTCGTAAGGTGAGTCTTTGAACTTATTCAGGACCCTCATATGAAGAAGCCCTTATAACTCGTCAGGACCAGTCATCTTCATGATGATGAGTCGTAACTCTGACCCTTAGTAAAAGTTAAAACGCTTAGTAATTGGCAGGTTTTCAAACTTGCAGGACAAGTTGACATTATGAGTCGCAGACTCGAGAACGAGTCATAGACACGACTCATACAAAAACTTCATAGACTTGGTTTTTCAGGGTTTTTCAAAAACCTACAGGACGAGTCATCTTGGCGACTCGTCATAAATTTTACTCGTAGAGTCCATGTTGTAAGTCCAAAGTTCCTTTTTAATGAAGGGTATTCATGTCTTTTTCCAAGCTTAGTTCAATGAACCTAGATACTTTTATGACCAATTCAAAGTCTATATATACCTAATTCTTCAAATTTCCCTCCTATTCAAGTCATTCTTCAAAATTTCCCAAGGCAAGACTAAGAGATCCTCTCAAAGATTCTTCTCCAAATTCCAAGCAAGGATTTAAAAAACAATCAGATTCTTCTACTATTCTAAGCTGATTTCACCAATGTGTGTGGGAATTGATCCATGGGTTCCTTTCACCCATGGAGTTCCAAGATTTTCCTCAAGAATAATATGAAATTTCATTATCGTTAAATTCTAATTTTTGATGAATTGTGTTGGGCTGTTTCAATTACGTTTTTAATCATTATCATTGATCATTATAAGTATGATTTCACCTTAATAGCACAATTTCAAGTTGAACTATGAATGACCATAGATAAAACTATTTTCAATAATGATATACATGAAGCATGATTTTGGAAGTTCAATGATTTCAAGGCATTCTTATGGTTTTCATCCAAATTGACTATGTTTATGAGTTTTACTCTAAATTCAAGTATGAATTATGATTACGGATTTCAATTATTTATCAAATTACAAATCTCATGCAACTTATAGAAAATATTACTTAGGGAAAGAACCTAATGATATGAATTATGTAAGTATGATATTGTAATGTTGAAAGGCTAGTACTCTCACATTGCAAGTATGTTGTGAAAATGAGCTTCTCTATGAATTATGAAGCTTATGAACAAGTTTATGATTATATGTTAAGTATGATTACTATGTTATGTATTTGGTGGGATTTGACTTAGCACCGAATGAGGCTTGAGGTGGTGGCTCAATCTACGTGGTCCTTACATAAAGTCTCTTGTATCATAAATACATGCCACCATAGGATTTTCCTTTATGGCTTAGCTAGTGGATCCATATATAACATATGTACATGACGCGCCTAGTGGGGTAGAGTCTACTTTAGCAAATAGATTCCTCTTTTTCCGTTGTATGGGGAGAAAAATGGGATTCCAGTTATAGCTCACATGGTCTTATTGTCGGTTATGGTACTATCCCACATATGTATACTATTTTTATGTTGATTTACGTTTTCAACTATGTCTCCAAAATGCTTTGATCATTATGGTTTTCTCATGATTCTACTTATCCTTTTATCATGTACGTTATTTGATCATTGCATCTTATGATTTGCATTGCATGTCATGCCCACATAATTAGTACATTCAAATATACTAACTCATATTGTTGCCTACATTGTCTCATAATGTAAGGGTTGAGGATCATATCCATACACGTGGCTAGTTGAGGTTTCTCATCGACAGAGTTGTGGTGAGTTCTTATATAACAAGGACTAGTTATGAGTTGTTGTTTCTCACTTCAAAAGACTTTGTTATGTTCAATTTGAGGGTAATCTAGGGACATGTCTTAGCCCCACCCATTTTATTTGTAGAGGCTTTTGTTAGGCCAAACATATAGAGTCTATTTAGTTAGATTACACTCTCTTTTATGCTTTATGTTAGACTCTTTCTTATGCTATGTTTCACTTTACTTTACCTTATGTATTTAATGATATGTCAAGAGGCTTGGTTGGAACCCCTTTAGGGTTTCAATCATTTTGTTATGACTAGGTCCTAGGTTAGGTCATGACAAACTTAGTATTAAAGCACAACGTTTAAGATATCCTAGGGTATCCAATATACCGCGTAAAGTATAGTCTTATTCATGGGTGTGAAGCGCGCCACATATATGAATAGGAGGCTATAAGGTATTTGGAAAATTTTCACTTCAATCATGATCTATGTCATGCTATAGAGTACACTATAAGAATTCCTTTCCCCAATCATTGTCATTTACAATTTTCAGAAAATACCTCCAAGAAAAGCACCTATGCAAAGAGGTATCAATGCTATTGAGGACCAAGCTCCTCCGGTTCCTCAAGACAATGGTCTCCTACATGACTAAGTAACTACTGCAGAGTTCCATACAATTATTACCATTCTATCCCAAGAAGTAGCGAACCAAGGGGTTGTGGCTCCTCCTAGTGCACCTGCTCTGACTTCTAGAGTGAGAGACTTTGCAAGAATGAACCCTTTCGAATTCCATGGTTCAAAGATTGATGAGGATCCTCAAGAGTTTATTGATAAGGTGTATATAATAGTGAGAATTATGGGAGTGACTTCAGAAGAGAAAGCGGAGCTAGCAGCTTACCAACTCAAAAGTGTTGCTCAAGTTTGGTATACTCAATGGAAGTTGAAGAGAGTAGATGAAGGTCCTATTAAATAGGAAGCCTTAAAATTACTTTTCTTGATCTCTTCTTCCCTCTTAAGTTAAGGGAAACCAAGGTGTTGGAGTATATAAATCTTCAATAAGGCATCATCAGTATGAGGGACTATGCCCTCAAGTTCATCAAGCTATCCAAGTATTCTCCTTCATTAGTTGTCGATCCATGTACCCGAATGAGTCAATTCATATTGGGGGTGTCCAACTTGGTTGCAAAGGAATTCTGTACCGCCTTTACTTGTTAAATAGATGGACATATCTCAGCTTATGATTTTTGTTGAATAATTGAGGGAGAGAAACTCAAGGATATGAGAATGAGGGATTCTAAGAGGGCCCAATATGAAGTTAGGTTCTCTAATGCTAGGCCCAGTGGTGGTGGTAGTGGCCATTCTCAACAAGGCCAAGGTTTGGGGAAGAGGTTTATTAAAGATAGAGTGTCATACCCTAAAGTTCAAGGAGGAGGTGTGAATGCTAGTAGCCCTTCATTTCCCAAATATGCAAAGTGTGAAAAGAATCATAGAGGGAAATGCTGCTTAATGGGAATGGCTGCTTGTTATGAATGTGGCAAAATAGGCCATAAGCAATCCAAGTGCCCTCATGTTTCCAACAGTGGTGGAGAAGGTCGTCCTCAAGGAGTCTAAGTGCAACAAGGCTCCTAAGCTAGACCTAAGGGTGGCTAACACAATAACCAATTCTATGTTCTTCATGCTAGGCAAAATATGGAAGAGACTCCCGATGTAGTCACAGGTATGCTATGGGTCTTTAACTTTGATGTTTATGCATTGTGTGATCCGGGTGCTAACTTATCTTTTGTTATTCCTTACCTTGTTATGATATTTGATATGTGTCCCAAAGTGTTGTTAGAACCTTTTTTCGGTTTATACTCTCGTTGGTGATTCGGTGTTAGCAAAGAGAGTTTATAGAAGTTGTCCCATGTCAATTTTTCATAAAGTTATCCATTGTGATCTTGTTGAACTCGACATGACCGATTTTGACATTATTCTTGGTATGGATTAGTTACATGCCTTTTATGCATCCATTGATTGTAGAACCTGTAATGTAAAATTTCAATTCCTAATGAGCCTACTCTTGAATAGAAGGGTATTGATTCAGTGGTTAAGGGTCGATTCATTTTATTTCATAAGGCCTAGAAAATGATTTCCAAAGGGTGCATCTATCACATAGTGTGAGTTAGGGATGTTGATTCCGAAACTCCTACTCTTGAGTCGATCTCTATAGTTAATGATTTTTCCGATGTGTTTCCCGATAACTTGCTCGATGTTCCTCCCAAAAGGAAAATTAACTTTTGCATAGATCTCATTCTCAATACTCAACCTATTTTTATTCCTCATTACTGTATGACTCCGGCATAACTTAAGAGTTGAAAGAGTAATTGAAGGATTTGTTGGATAAGGGATTTATAAGGATGAGTATTTCACCATGGCATTCTCCCGTATTGTTTGTTAGGAAGAAATATGGGTCGATCCGAATGTATATAGATTATAGGCAATTAAATAAGGTCACCATAGAGAACAAGTATCCATTTTGGAGGATATAAGACTTATTTGGAAAATTACAAGGGGAAAGTTACTTCTCAAAGATTGATCTCCGCTTATCATAAACTAAGGGTAAGGGAGTGTGATATTCCCAAGACAACATTTTTAACAAGGTATGATCATTTTGAATTTGTAGTCACACCATTTAGGTTAACTAATTCTCCCACTATTTTCATGGACTTGATAAATCATATTTTCAAGCCATACTTAAACATGGTTGTAGTTGTGTTCATTGCTGACATTTTGATATTTCTCAGAATGAGGAAGATCATATAGGTCATTTAAGGATTGTGTTGCAAATTTTGAGAGATAAGCAACTATTTGCCAAGTTTAGTAATGTGAATTTTGGTTAAGGGAAGTCGCATTTCTTGGACATGTGGTGTCCGGTGATGGGATTAAGGTTGATCCAAAGAAAATGGAGGCGCTAAAGAATTGGCCTAGACCATTGTCTCCTTCGAATATTAGAAGCTTTTTGGGCTTGGCCGGATACTATAGAAGGTTTGTTGAAGGGTTTTCCTCTATTACTTCACCTTTGACTAAGTTGACCCAAAATAAAGTAAAATTTCAATGGTCGGATGAATATGAGAAGAGTATCCAAATAATGAAGGATCGTCTTATGTCGGCTCCTATTTTGACATTTCTTGAAGGTTTGGATGGGCTTGTTGTTTATTGTGATGCCTTATGTATTGGTTTGGCTTGTGTTTTAATGCAACATGATAAGGTTATAACATATGCTTCTAGGTAACTTATAGTGCATGAATGAAACTATCAAACCCATGATCTTGAACTTGCGGTAGTTATGTTTGCATTAAAAATTTAGGTTATTATCTTTATAGGGTGCATGTTAGTGTGTTTATTGACCACAAAAGCTTACAATATGTGTTTAGCCAAAGGGACTTGAACCTTAGGCAAATGAGGCAGTTTGAACTCCTAAAGGACTTGAGTGTGTTGTACCATCTAGGTAAGGCAAATGTTGTAGCTGATGTTCTTAGTCGGTTGTCCATAGATAGTGTTGCACATGTTGAGGAAGGTAATAAGAAGTTAGTAAAGAATGTCCATAGATTTACACATTTAGGTGTGTGTTTAGTTGACTCTAATGATGGAGCTATTCTTGTACATAATGGCTCGGAATCATCTCTTGTAGAGGATGTTAAAGCCAAATAAGACCATGATCTAGTTTTGGTTGAATTGAAGAAGTTGGTTGCTGAAAAAGCCATTGAGGCTTTCTCCCAAGGGGGAGATGGAGTGAATTTCTAGAACGGTCGTTTGCATATTTCTAATGTTTATGGGTTCAGAGAGTTGATATTGGATGAGGCCCATAGTTCTCCATATTTAATTCATCTGAGATCCACCAAGATGTCATGATTTGAGAGAAGTGTATTGGTGGAATGACATGAAGAAGGACATAGTGGAGTTTGTGGCTAAGTGTCCTAATTATCAACAAGTGAAAGTTAGACATAAAAAACCAAGAAATTTGGCTCAAGATATTGAGATTCCTACTTGGAAGTAGGATGATGTCAATATGGATTTTGTGATGGGTCTGTCCTGTACAAGAAGACAAAATGATTCTATTTGGGTTTTTGTAGATCGAAAGACTAAGTCAGCGCATTTTCTACCGGTTAAGACTCCTTATGGTGTCAAAGACTATGCTAAGTTATACATTCATGAACTCGTGAAACTTTATGGTGTTCCTTTGTTGATTATATCAGATTGAGGTACTCAATTCACTTCATAGTTTTGTAAGTCATTTCAAAAAGGTCTTGGTACAAAGGTTAATTTAAGTACCGCTTTCTATCCTCAAATTGATGGACAAGCCAAAAAAACAATCCAAACTTTGAAGGATATGTTAAGGATATGTGTGATTGATTTTAAAGGAAGTTGGGATGAGCATGTGCCATTGATTGATTTCCCTATAATAATAGTTATCACTCTAGCATTCAAATGGCTCATTTTGAAGCCTTATATGGAAGAAGATGTAGATCACCGGTAGGATGGTTTGAAGCGGGTGAGATGGCATTGATTGGTTCTGATTTGGTAGTTGATGCAATGGATAAAGTAAGGTTTATAAGAGAAAGGTTGAAGATGGATCAAAGTCATCAAAAGTCATATCCGAACATTAGAAAAAGAGGATTGAATTTGATGTGGATGATTGGGTGTATTTGTAGGTTTCATCTATAAAGGACGTAATGCGTTTTGGTAAGAAAGGGAAATTGAGTCCTAGATATGTAGGACCTTATAGAATATTGAAGCACGTTGGTAAAGTGGCATATGAGTTGGACTTGCCATTTGATTTAGTTATGTTTCATCCGGTTTTCATGTATCAATGTTGAGAAAATTTATGGGTGATTCAAACTCAATTGTGCCATTGGAAATTATGAACGATGAAGAAAAATTGACTTACGAGGAGGTTACGGTGGAAATCTTAGACCAAAAAGTGAAAAGGTTAGGGAATAAAGATGTTGTGTCCATCAAGGTATTTTGGAGAAACCAACAAGTAGAGAGTGCTACGTGGGAAGCGTAAGCGGATATGATAAAGCGTTATTTGTATATCTTTCCTTCCACTCCTACGTTTCAGTTTCATATGTTTTCCATATGCATGCATGTTCAGAAAGTTGGTTTTAAAAGCATGATTTAAGTTAAGTTTGAAAATCTCATGGCTTATGCTTTTCTATATGTCATTGCCTTCATGTTGGGTTGCTAGTCCCCATTCCATGTCCCTTTTATGCTAAGTTAACTTCATTTGAGGATGAGTGTTCCCAAGGGGGATATATTGTAAGACTCCGGAAGTTCAGAAGTTACCAAGGAGAAAATTTTCAAAATATGGACTAACTTCAGGTCTATGAGTCTTTTTTCGACTCGTAGGAATGAGTCGTAAGATAATACTTTGAACTTATTCTGGACCCTTTTGTGAAGAATCCCTTACGACTCGTCAGGATGAGTCATCTTCATGATGACAAGTTGCAACTCTGACTTGTAGTAAAAGTTCAGAGGCTCAGTAATTGACAAGTTTTCAAACCTGCAGGACGAGTGGAAATTAGCCTCAATAATGAGTCATAAACACGACTTGTACAAAAACTTCATAGAATTGGTTTTCAAAAACTTGCAGGATGAGTCATCTTAGCGACCTGTCACAATTTTTACTCGTAGAGTCCATGCCGTAAGTCCAAAGTTCCTTTTTAATGAAGGGTATTCATGTCTTTTTCCAAGTTCAGTTTAATGAACCTAGACACTTTTATGACCAAGTTCAAAGTCTATATATACCTAATTCTTCAAATTTCCCTCATATTAAAGTCATTCTTCAAAATTTCCCAAGGCAAGACTAAGAGATCCTCTCAAAGCTTCTTATCCAAATTCCAAGCAAGGGTTTAAAAAACAATTAGATTCTTCTTCAATTCTAAGCTAATTTCACCAATGTATGTGGGGATTGATCCATGGGTTCCTTTCACCCATGAAGTCCCAAGGTTTTCCTCAAGAATATTATGAAAATTTATTATCATTAAATTCTATTTTTTGATGAATTATGTTGGGATGTTTCAATTACGTTTTTAATCATTATCATTGATCATTATAAGTATGATTTTACCTTAATATCATGGTTTCAAGTTGAACTACGAATGCCCATGGATAAAACTATTTTCAATAATGATATACATGAAGCATGATTTTGGAAGTTCAATGATTTCAAGGCGTTCTTATGGTTTTCATCCAAATTGACTATGTTTATGAGTTTTACTATAAATTCAAGTATAAATTATGATTAGGGATTTCAATAATAATCAAATTACAAATATGAAAGTTATGAAAAAGGTGACTTAGGGCCCTATGTGGGGTGACCAAGGAACCTAATGATATGAATTATGTAAGTATGATATTGTAATGTTGAAAGGCTAATACTCACATTGCAAGTATGTTAAGAAAATGAGCTACTCTATGAATTATAAAGCTTATGAATAAGTTTATGATTATTTGTTAAGTATGATTACTATATTATGTATTCCGTTGGATTTGACTTTACACCGAATGAGGCTTGAGGTGGGGGCTCGACCTATGCGGTCCTTGTATAAAGTCTCTTGTCTTATAACTACGTGTCACTGTAGGATTTGCCTTTATGACCTAGCATGTGGATCCACATATAGCTTATGTACATGACCCACCTAGTAGGGTAGAGTCTACTTTGGCAAGTAGATTTCCCTTTTTCCTTTGTATGGGTAGACAAACAGGATTCCATGCTATAGATTGCATGGTCTTATTGTCAGTTACGGTACTATCCCACATATGTAAACTATTCTTATGTTATTTTACGTTTTCAACTATGTCTCCAAAATGCTTTGATCAGTATGGTTTTCTCATGACTCTACTTATCCTTTTATCATGTGCGTTATTTGATTATTGGATCTTATGATTTGCATTGCATGTCATGCCCTCATACTTAGTATATTCAAACGTACTAACGCATATTGTTGCCTACATTATCTCATAATGTAGAGGTTGAGGATAATATCCATACACGTGGCTAGTTAAGCTTTCTCATCAATAGAGTTGTGGTGAGTCCTCATATATCGAGGACTAGTTATGAGTTGTTGTTTATTACTTCAAAAGAATTTGTTATGTTATGATTTGAGGGTGACCTAGGGACATGTCTTAGCTTCCGCCCATTTCATTAGTAGTGGCTTTTGTTGGGCAAAACATGTAGAGCCTATATATTTGGATTACACTCGTTTTTATGCTTTATATTAGACTCTTTCTTATGCTATGTTCCACTTTACTTTACCTTATGTATGCTTAATGATATGTCAATAGTCTTGGTTGGTACTTCTTTAAGGTTTCAATCTTCGTGTTATGATTAGACCCTAGGTTGGGTCGTGACACATAGTGATGATGATATGTTCAAAATGGTGAGTTGTGATGAAATTTGATGGCTGCCATGGATATTGTATTGAAGTTGTTGTGAAGAAGAGAAAAAAATTAAAAGTGAGATGAAAAATAAGGAGAAAATGGAAAAATAAAGTTTTAAGAATTGGTTTTGGTCTTCACTCTCTCAAAGAGAGTGAAATACACTCACCTTCCCACATAAGCATTTAAGGAGGTAATAGTTTCAATTTTAAGCAGTTCAAGGAGGTGATAGGACAACATGAAGATTGAGTGTGTAGTTGAAAATCCGGTTATAGCTTGGGGGGGGGGGCTTTTGGCTATTTTCTCTTATTTTATTATATAGATTCTAACACTCCACATCCAACTCGGGGTTAGTGCTTTATCAAATTCAGTCTGTTAGTATTGGTGAGTCCTTTTGTCCAAGGATGACTTTATCTTTTCTTTTCAGTATCACCTTTCAATTTTAGACATTTAGAGTTAGTTAGAGGCTTGTCCTAGCAACTTATTTATGTATTAGAAGTTTTCAGACAAATAGTTAGATTTTGTATATATGTCTTCAAATTTTGTCTTTCGATATGTTAGACTCTTATTTGTCTATTTCATGATGTCTTCTGCATTTGTTGTTATTATTTATGTTTATTTTAGAACTCTTAGTATCATGCCATGCCATAAGGTTAGATTTATGACACTTGTATTACTAAGCACTATGTCGCATCTAGGGGGTAGTCTCTGGTCTTGAAAAACATGGTATCAGAGTATCATGTTCAAGTGTCTTAGAGTGTCTAAAAGTCGTGTTACGTAGATTCTTGTTCATGGGTGTGAAGCATACCACATTTATGAATAGCAGGCTATCAAACGTTTTAGGAAATACTTCACTTCTTTCATACTCTCAGGCATGTGATAGAGTGTAACTCTATATAGCTATTACTCTATGCATTTACAACATTATACCTCCAACAAGAGCATATATTAGAAGGAATCAGAATGAAGAGTAATAAGCACCTTTTTCCCCCGCAGACCCTTTGGCTGAATAGGTATCTCATGTTTAGTTTAGGGATATTTTTCAGATGTTAGCGCAAGCTATGACCACTTAGACTAACCGAGAGGTTGTGGCCTTAGTTACCCTAAGTGCTAATATGGATGCTACTAAAGTTTGGGATTTCACTTGAATGAACCTTCCAGAGTTTCATAGTTATAAGTTTGATGAGGATCCACAAGAGTTACTTGAGGGCATTCAGAAGATCATTGAGATTATGGGTGTCACTCTGGTTGAGAATGCTAACTTAGCTACTTATCAATTGAAGGGGGTGGCTCAAAATTAGTTCAAATAGTAGAATGATAAAAGGATGGTTGGGGAAGGCCCATTGGATTGGGGAAAGTTCAAGGGTACCTTTCTAGACAGGTTCTTCCAGCTTTAGATGAGAGAGGCTAAAGTTCAAGAGTTCATTAATTTGAAGCAATGTAACATGAATGTAACACCCCAAAGTATTCTTACTTAGATCAGTCCAAAGAGCCTAGAGAAAAACTGAGTTTTTGCATCAGAGGGCTGTTATGAGTGCCATTTATGGCCAATAGAAGCTTCTATGGACCTAAAAGGGACTCGTAGACCCCCTCTTGGACCTAGTGAAATTTGAGTTTGTTGATACCCTTCTACAGATGGTTTCTACGGACCATAAAACTTTCTATGGATGTTAGGAAATGTCCGTAGAGGAGATCGTAATGCCTAGTATAAGACCCATTCCACGAACCCTTTCTTACGAATCGTAAAAAGGCTCGTAGACCCAACATCACAATTTCTACTAGCCCAGTAGCTGCTAGAAATTGCACCAAGTTCCTACGAACCATGTCTACGATATGTGTGATGGTTTATGACCCATATGAGGGTCTGTAGATCCAAACCATATAGTCCTTTAGCACGAATCAACAACCAGCCTTTACTGCCTGTTGAAGGGTCTACGACTCATAGAAGGAGTTCATAAACCCAACTTTACAAAATTAGGTCCAATTTTGGGTACCTAGCTTTCATGAGGGGTCCTCTATGTCCTATAAGAGTTCCTATAGTCCGTAGGTTGATCCATAAGCAGCCCATAGAAAGTTTTAATGAGGGGTAGTTTGGTGTTATCCCACCCCTTTCCAAAGCAAAAACCCTGACATTTTGAGACTTAATTAGGTCCCTTATTAGTACCCTACGTGCCTTTTCCCCTCATTAACACTTAGAAGATTCAAAGCAAGGATTGGAGAGGAGAAAAATTTAGGGTTCAAGCGTAGTCTTTACTTTCTTCGAGTTTTACCAAGAACATCGTTCTTTCAGGTATGTAAGGCTAATCATAGGGTTGGGCTAAATTTGTCCATGCACCCTTCATCTCAATTCAGTTAGTATGACTTCAAGCTTGAGTCTTAATCCTATTATATTGAGTTTTTGAGTGATTTATGATGTCTTTTGTTGAGTTACCTGTACACCTTTCTATATTATGATTATTTCTATAATTCAAATTCTTAAATATTTTTTCTTGCTTATAGTCACATGAACTCTAGTTTAGTATTTATATTGCTTCTTACTGTGCATTGTTTTGAGTTGAAGAATGATATATTTTCATATGTTGATTGAGAAGAGTGTTTTGAGTACATTACATTGCTTGAGCTATGGAGCTTTGCATTACTTATTTTATGCATGATTTTACCAAGCCTAAATGAGTTAGCATTAAGAATGAATGATGTTAAGATAAAGATTTTGAGTAGACATGAGTTGTCTTATATGCATTTTAATTTTTAAAGATAAAGCATATAGAGTCGAGAAGAGTTTGAGTTTATCAAAGTAAAGTCCAATGAGACTAAATGAGATATATGTTTTGAGTATTTTCACTCAACTGAGTATATGAGCATACTGCATATTTTTGGGAGTAGTATTGAGCACCGAATTAGGTAAGAGTTTAAAAAACTCAAACCCCGTTACTTTAGCCAATGTAGGATAGGATCATACCATTGGTTCAGGCTATCAGGCTACTTCTCACTCCAGTCCCTAAAAAACACTTTCCATGGATCTATGAATTCAGTTGTATCCCTTATCCTGGAAAGATAATGAATGACTCTAGCAATGTGAGCAATATATTGCATCATCACCAGGTGCATATTGATGGTAGCTGGTTAGAGAAACTTCCGAAAGAGAAAACATCAATTTTACCTTGAGTTGCATTAGTATCTTATATTTTGTAAAGCTTTGACATCTTAGCATACTTGCATGCTTTACTTAAGTTGAGTTACTTTCAGTATTTAATCATGAGCATTCAGTTCGGTTTATTTCCCTTTAACTATTTTACATGCCGTATAGTCCATGTACAAATGTCTTACGATATAGAATCATTTTATAATGTAGATACACGTGTTAGAGATAATCAACAGGTGCATCATTGAAGATCACATTCCATCCAGCTCTTGGTAAGACCTTTTTGATTTCGAATGAACTCTTCAGTTTCTTTATTTATTAGTCCTTTGAGGTCGTTGTGGGCTTATCTCAGTATTTATATTTAGTAGTTAGAGTCTTAATAGATAGAGTATTGAGTTATTTCAGTTTCTCAAAGTTTAAACTGACTATATTTAGTAGTTAGAGTTTAGGTATGTTTAAACATTCTTGGTGAGCACCATAAGCTGTGAAGCCCTCCGTGGTGACCTCTCCCCTGAGACCTCAGAAATAGATCCCAAGGCAAGGATCACGATTGAACACCACAGGTTGTACAGAGCCTCATGAACCGTGGTAGATTCCATGGTGTTCATTCCTGCAAACTAACTTACAGGGCCTTCACCACGCCCGTATTTCACTAGCCGTAATGCACTCCAACGACCGTGAAGGGTTCCGTGGAGGAACTTCTAAAACCTTTCGCCTACGACTTCAAAATTCAAATTCCAAGTCAATCATAATGGACATCGCCATGGGCTGTGATAAGCATCATGGATCGTGATGGGTCCTCCATGGTGAGTTCCCATTCCAATTAAATAAAGGGTATTTTAGTCATTTTCCTATTTTTTCATTAATATATATGGATGTTTTTGAGATAGATTCATTACAAAAATATCCTAAATATTCCTAAACCTATTCTTTCACCTCATTAATTCTCAATCAACTTTAAGACTTCTCTCTCAAGGATCACTCAAGGGTTCATCTTCTTCATCAAGTTGGCCAGGTTTCTATAAGAACAAGTCTCCTTTTCAATTCTAAGGTCAATTTCAATCAAGGTATGTGGGGATTGATTCATGGGTCTCTTTCACCCATGGAATCCCAAGGTTTTCACTCAATATCTAATAAATTTCAATTGGGTTTGCAACCCTAATTTGATAAATTGCATTGGGCTATTTCAATTATGTTTTTGATCATTATAAGTATGTTCTTACATGAATTACATGATTTTTAGTTATGTATAAAGTTATTTTCTATGATGATATTATGAAGTATGATTATGAATTCAGTGATTTCAAGGTATTATCTTGGTTTTTTATTCATATTAACTATGTATATGAGGTTTTCTCTAAATTCAAATATGAATTATGATCATCAATTACAAGTATGTTCAAGATATGAATTTCATGCAAGTTATGAAGTAAGGTGACTTAGGGCCCTATGTGGTGACCTAGGACCTAATTACATGAATTATGCAAGTATGATTTGTAATGATGAAAGGACAACACTCACATTGCAATTATGTTATGAAGTGATCTATTCTATGAAGCATGAAGTTTAAGAACAAGTTATGATATGTGCTAAGAATGTTTACTATGTTATGTATTCCATGGGATTTGACATAGCATTGAGTGGACTTTGAAGTGGCGGCCCAACCAAAAGCCTTACTAGAAACCTCAATTCTCTTAAACTACATGACACCATAAGTTTCCTTTACGGCTTAGCTAGTGGATCCATATATAGCATATGTACATGACCCACCTACTGGGGTAGAACCTACCTTGGCAAGTAGATTCCCCTTTCTTCCGTTGTATGGGAAGACATCGGGATTTCATGTTATAACTCACATTGTCTTATTGTCGGTTATGGCTCCATCCCACATATGTATGTTCTCTTATGATAAATCATGATTTCTAATATGTCCTTTTTATGCTTTGATCATTACGGTTTTCTCATGACTTTACTTATCCTCTATATCATGTTTTTCAAAGATTGATCATTACATCTTATGATTTATATCGCATGTCATGCCTTCATACTTAGTACATTCAAAAGTACTAACGTATATTTGTTGCCTATATTGTCTCATAATGTAGGGTTTGAGGATCACACTTCTATCACACGTGGCTAGTAGAGTCCCTTATCGACGAAGTATTTGGGGAGTCCTCATCTACTGGGGACTAGTTATGAGTTGCTTGTTTCTTCTTTCAAAAACATTTATTTCTTTCATGTTGAGGGTGAGCTAGGGACGTGTCTTAGCCGCCTCCATTTACATGTAGTAAAGGCATTTTGTTAGACAGATATTTAGAGTCTATTTTGTCAAATTCTCATACTCTTTATGATTCATTATCTAGACTCTTTCTTATGTTATTTTCCGCACTTACTTTACCTTATGTATGCTTTATGATATGGTAAGAGTCTTGGTTGGAGCCCTTCAGGATTTCAATCATCGTGTTACGACTAGGCCCTACGTCAGCTAGGCCCTAGGTCAGTTTGTTACAAATTTGGTATCAGAGCACAAGTTTTAAGATATACTAGGGTGTCCAACATGCCGTGTCAAGTAGAGTCTTATTCATAGTAGTGAATCACACTACATCTATGAATAAGAGGCTATAATACTTTTTAGGAAACTCTCACTTATTTCATGGTTTATGTCATGCTATTGATTTTACCCTAAAAATTCCTTTCCCTAACAATTGTCCTATGCAATTTTCAGAGAATGCCTCCAAGAAGAGAACCTATGCAATGAGGAGGGAATGCTAACAAGGACCAAACTCTTTCGGTCCCTCAAGAAAATGGTCCCCTACCTGACCAAGTAACTAATGTCAAGTTTTGGACCGCTATTACTATGCTCACCTAAGTGGTGGCCAATCAAGGGGTTCTGGCTCCTCCCAATACTCCTACTTTGGCTTTTAGGTTGACGGAATTTGCAAGAATGAACCCTTTGGAGTTCTATGGTTCAAAAGTCAATAAGGATCCTTAAGAGTTCATTAACGAGGTCTATAATATAATGAGCATTATGAGAGTGTCGTCAGAAGAAAAGGCAGAGTTGGTGGCTTACCAACTCAAGAGTGTTGCTCAAGTTTGGTATATTCAATGAAAGATAGAGAGGGTGGATGAAGGACCTATTGAATGGGAATCCTTCATATTTGCTTTTCTTGATCATTTTTTTCCTCTTGAGCTAAGGGAAGCTAAGGAGTTGGAGCTCTTAAATATTTGACAAGAAACATGGGAATGAGAGACTATGCCCTCAAGTTCACCAAGCTCTCCAAGTATGCTCTTTTATTGATCCGCGTGCCAGAATGAGTCAATTTATATCAGGGATATCCGACTTAGTTTCTAAGGAATTCCATACCGCCATGATTATTAAGGAGATGGACGTATCCTAGCTTATGACCTTTGCTGAGCAAATTGAGGGAGAGAAACTAAAAGTGATGAGAATGAGAGATTCTAAGAGGACCCGGTATGAAGGTGGGTTCTCAAATGCTAGGCCAGGTGGTGGTTGTGTCCTCTCTCAATAAGGCCAAGGTTTGGGAAAGAAGTTTGCTAATGATAGGGTACCATACCCTAAGGCTTAAGGAGAAGGTGTGAATGCTACTAGCCCTTCATTTCCCAAATGTACAAAATACAGGAAGAATCATAGAGGGAGATGTTTGATGGGAATGAGTGTTGCTTTGGATATGGCAAGATGCGCCATAGGAAATCCGAGTGTCCTCATGCTGCTAACAAGGGAAGAGAAGGTCGTCCGCAAGGCCAAGTTGCTCAAGGAGGCCAAGTTCAATAAGGTGCCCAAGCTCAACCTAAGGGTGGTCAATGCAACAATCAATTTTATGTTCTTTATGGTAGGAAAGAGGTGGAGGAGACTCCCGATGTGATTATTGGTATGTTACGAGTCTTTCACTATGGTGTTTATGCTTTGCTTGATCCAAGCACAATTTGTCTTTTGTTACTCCTTATGTGGCTATGAGGTTTGACTATAGTCCTAAAATATTTATGGAGCCTTTTTCTGTTTATACTCCTATAGGTGAGTCGGTTATGACTAAATGAGTCTATAGAAATTATCCCATGTCATTCCATCATAAAGTTATTTCTTGTGATCTTGTTGAACTAGACATGACTGATTTCGACATCATTCTAGGCATGGATTGGTTACATGCCTCTTATACATCCATTGATTGTAGAACCCGTAGAGTCAAGTTTCAATTCCCTAATAAGACTATTCTTGAATTGAAGGGTAATGATTCAGTGGTTAAGGTTTGATTCATCTCATGTCTTAAGGCTCGAAAAATGATCTCCAAAGGGTGCATTTATCATGTAGTACGAGTTAGGGATGTTGATCCCAAAACTCCTACTCTTGAGTCAGTCCCCATAGTTAAGGAGTTTCTTAATGTGTTTCTTGATGATTTGCCTAGTGTTCCTCTCGAGAGGGAAATTAACTTTGGCATAGATCTCCTCCTCGATACTCAATCTATTTCTATTCCTTCTTACCATATGGCTTCGACGAAACTTAAGGATTTGAAAGAGCAACTAAAAGACTTATTGGATAAGGGTTTCTTGAGATCACGTATTTCACTTGGAGTGGTCCAGTGTTATTTGTTAGAAAGAAAGATGGGTCACTCTAAATGTGTATAGATTATCTATAATTAAATAAGGTCACCATAAATAACAAATATCCAATTCTGAGGGTAGATGATTTGTTTGACCAATTTCAAAGGGTGAGTTACTTTTCAAAGATTGATCTCTGATTGGGTTACTATCAACTCCGAGTGAGAAAATGTTATATTCTGAAGACAGCTTAGAATCAGTATGTTCACTTTGAATTCTTGGTTATGTGTTTTGGACTAACGAATGCCCCTGCAGCTTTTATGGATTTAATGAACAGGGAATTTAGGCAATATTTGGATATGTTTGTGATCGTCTTTATTGATGATATTTTGATTTACTCACGGAGTGAGGAAGAGAATACCGATCATTTGAGGATCATTTTGCAAATTCTCAAGGACTGTTAGTTGTATGCAAGGTTTAGCAAATATGATTTTTGGCTAAGGTTAGTTGCTTTTCTTGGTTACATTATTTTCGGAGAAGGAATTATGGTTGATCCAAAGAAGATCGAGGTAGTTATGAATTGACCTAGAACATTGAGTCCTTATGATATTCAAAGTTTCTTGGGCTTAGCCGGTTATTATAAAAGGTTTAAGGAAGGTTTTTCTTCCATTGCATCACCCTTGACTTCTTTGCCTAAAAAGAAGGTGAAATTCCAATGGTTCGAGGCATGTGAGAAGAGCTTCCAAGAGTTGAAGGATAGACTTGTCTCAGCTCTAGTGTTGACTTTACTGGAAAGTTTCGATGGTTTTATTGTGTATTGTGATGCTTCACTAGTTGGTCTTGGTTGTGTGCTAATACAAACTGGCAAAGTGATAGCTTATGCTTCAAGGCAATTCAAGGTGCCTGAGAAGAATTACCCAACTCATGACTTGGAGTTGGCAGCGGTGGTTTTGCTTTGAAATTGTGGAGACACTATCTTTTTGGTGTCCATGTAGATGTTTTCACTAATCACAAGAGTTTGGAATATATATTCACTCAAAAAGACTTAAATCTTTGACAAAGAAAGATGGCTTGAACTGTTGAAGAATTACGACATGAGTGTGCTATACCATACCATCAGGGTAAGGCAAATATGGTTGCCGATGCTCTTAGTAGATTTTCCATGAGCGGTGTTGCTTATATTGAGGATGAAAAGAGAGAGTTAGTTTGGGATGTGCATCAATATGCCTAGTTGAGTGTTCGATTGGTTGATTCCAAGGATGATGGTATTGTTTTGCAAAATGGTTCTGAGTCATCTCTTATGTTGGATGTAAAGGTAATGCAATATTGTGATCTCACTTTGGTTGAATTAAAGAAAATGATTTTCAAAAAAGCTACAAAATCTTTATCCTGAGGAGGAGATGGTGTCTTGAGATATCAATGTTGATTATGTGTTCTGAATGTTGATGGCTTGAGAGATATGATATTGGCTGAGACTCATAGTTTGCAGTATTCTATTCATCCTGGTTCCACAAAGATATATCAATATTTAAGAGAAGTATATTGGTTGAATGGCATGAAAAAGGATATTGCAGAATTTGTAGCTAAGTGTCCCAATTGTCAACAAGTGAAATTTGAGAATAAAAAATAAGATGTTTGGCTCAAGATATTACGATTCCTACTTGGAAGTGGGAAGCCTTGAATATGGGATTTGTTACTGATTAGCCTCGAACTCGTAGGCAACACGATTCCATTTGGGTGATTGTTGATCGAATGACTAAGTCGGTGTATTTCTTCTCAGATAAGACCTAATATTCAGCCGAGGACTATGCTAGATTGTATATTCGAGAGTTGGTGAAACTTTATGGTATTCCTTTGTCTATCATTTCTGATCGAGGTACTCAATTTACATCTCAATTTTAGAGATCATTCTAAAAGGGTCTAGGTACCCCAAATGAAGCTTATTACCTCTTTTCACCCACAAATAGAGGATCAGGTTGAGCGCACCATTCAGGCATTAGAGGATATGTTAAGAGCATGTGTCATCGATTTGAAGGGAAATTGGGATGAGCATTTGCCATTAATAGAGTTTGCTTATAATAACAGTTATCACTCTAGCTAGGGGTGTACATGGACCGGTTTGGTTCGGATTTTTTACAAACCAAACCAAACCATTTGTGTCGGATTATTAAATCTATAAACCAAACCAAACGAATAAAAGTCGGGTTTTTCGATATCAATTTTTCTCGGGTTTTTCAGTTTTTTCGGGTTTTTTTGGGTTTCTCGGGTTTTTTGTAGTATCTAATAAAAAGCACAAAGCAGTACTTCTTAAAAAGAGTTCTAGTACAAAATATCAACATATAAGATGGAGGTAGAACAATGTTTGAAGTTTTAACTTTATAATATAACTTTATAAGATGAGCTTTTTTTGTATATTATTTAGATGAGCTTCTCAAATCCAAATCTAAATGTAAGAAAGAAAAAAAAATTATGAAAAATTTTAAAAAAATATTTATAAATTACATTTTAATAAATATTTTTATGTATAACGTAATTTAAAAGTAGTATATCTATAATCGGGTTGGTTTGGGTTCGGTTTGACTTTTTTTAGTTAAAACCAAACCAACCCTATAACTGTCGGGTTTTTTCTCCAAACACCAAATCAAGTCAAACCAAACCACTAGTCGGGTTTTTTTTCCAGTTTGGTTCGGTTTGTCGGTTTGGTGTGGTTTATCGGTTTGCCCTGTACAGCCCTAATTCTAGCATTGAAATGGCTCCATTTGAAGCCTTGTATCTTAGCGGTGTAGATATCCTATCAGTTGGTTTGAGTTAGGTGAAGTTGATTTTATAGAACCCGAGTTGGTATTTGAGGCTATGGAGAAGGTTAGACTCATTATAGATAGATTGAAAATGGCCCAAAGCCGACAAGTGTCCTATTTAGATGTGAGAAGAAGGAAACTTGAATTTAAAGTCAATGATTGGGTTTACTTGAAAATTTCACCCATGAAGGGTGTGATATATTTTTTTAAGAAAGGGAAGCTAAGTCCCTGTTATGTTGGCTCATATCAGATTTTGAGGCGAATTGGTTTGCCTTTAGATTTGGTATCGGTACATCAGGTGTTCCATATGTCATTATTGAGAAAGTTTGTTGGTGATCCTAGATCCATTGTGCCATTGGGAAATATTGAGATTAAAGAGAGTCTTTCTTGTGAAGAGGTTCCGGTTGAGATTTAGGAGTGTCAAGTTAGAAAGTTGAGAAACAAAGAATTTTCTTCAGTTAAAGTGTTATGGAGGAATCAAGAGGTTGAGGGCTCTACATGGGAGGCCGAAGCCGATATGATGTCCCAATATCCTCATCTCTTTACTTCCGTACCTAGTTGAGGTATTTAGTTCCTTCATGTTCCAACCAACCCAAATCGTGTGTTTTAGCTATTCTTATACTTTCATATGTACTCATGTCTATGAAATGCGTTTTAAAGATATATTTTGAGTTGAGATTAAAGATTACATGTTTTATGCATTTCGAGATGTTTTGCATTCATGTTGGGCTGTTATGTTCCTTTCCTATTCCATTCATGCTAGCTTGAGTCCAATTTGAGGATGAATGTTCCCAAGGGGGAGATATTCTAAGACCTCAAAATTTGGAAAGTCGGAAAATGAGGATTTAAACATGAAAATTCAGAAACCTGTAATTTTGGCATAAGGTGATGACCACAGAAGGCCATCACGGGCCATGGTAGGCATCACAGACCATGGTAACCCTTCGTGGTGGTAACCTTGAGGCTCCGTCTTGCAGAGTGAGGTCCATGACAGGGAACCATGGACCTTGGTGAGAACCATAGGCCGTGAAGCCCTCCGTGGTGACCTCTCCCCTGAGACCTTAGAAATAGATCCCAAGGCAAAGATCATGATTGAACACCACAGGCTGTACAGAGCCTCATGAACCGTGGTAGATTCCGTGATGTTCATTCCTGCAAACTAACTTGTAGGGCCTTCACCACGCCCGTATTTCACTAACTGTAATGCACTCCAAGGACCGTGAAGGGTTCCGTGGAGGAAGTTCTAAAACCTTTCGCCTACGACTTTAAAATTCCAATTCCAAGTCAATCATAACGGACACCGCCATGGGCCGTGATAAGCATCATAGACCATGATGGGTCCTCCGTGGTGAGTTCCCGTTCCAGTTAAATAAAGGGTATTTTAGTCATTTTCCTATTCTTTCATTAATGTATATGGACGTTTTTGAGATAGATTCATTACGAAAATATCCTAAATATTCCTAAACCTATTCTTTCACCTCATTAATTCCCAATCAACTTTAAGACTTCTCTCTCAAGGATCACTCAAGGGTTCATCTTCTTCATCAAGTTGGCTAGAGTTTCTTCAAGAACAAGTCTCCTTTTTCAATTCTTAGGTCAATTTCAATAAAGGTATGTAGGGATTGATCCATGGGTCTCTTTCACCCAGGGAGTCCCAAGGTTTTCATTCAAAATCTCATGAATTTCAATTGGGTTTGTAACCCTAATTTGATAAATTGCATTGGGTTGTTTCAATTATGTTTTCGATCATTATAGATGATTATTATAAGTATGTTCTTACATGAATTGCATGAATTTTAGTTGAATTATGATTGCCCATGCATGAAGTTATTTTCTATGATGATATTATGAAGTATGATTATGAATTCAGTGATTTCAAGGTATTATCTTGGTTTTTCATTCATATTGACTATGTATATGAGTTTTTCTCAAAATTCAAGTATGAATTATGATCATGAATTACAAGTATGTTCAATATATGAATTTCATGCAAGTTATGAAGTAAGGTGACTTAGGGACCTATGTGGTGACCTAGGACCTAATTACATGAATTATGCAAGTATGATTTGTAATGATGAAAGGACAACACTCACATTGCAATTATGTTATGAAGTGATCTATTCTATGAAGCATGAAGTTTAAGAACAAGTTATGATATATGCTAAGAATGTTTACTATGTTATGTATTCCATGGGATTTGACATAGCATTGAGTGGACTTTGAAGTGGCGGCCCAACCAAAAGCCTTACTAGAAACCTCAATTCTCTTAAACTACATGACACCGTAAGTTTCCTTTACGGCTTAGCTAGTGGATCCACATATAGCGTATGTACATGACTCGCCTACCGGGGTAGAGTCTACCTTGGCATGTAGATTCCCCTTTCTTTCATTGTATGGGGGACATCGCGATTCTAGGTTATAGCTCGCATAGTCTTATTGTCAATTATTGTTCTATCCTATATATGTATGTTCTCTTATGCTAAATCATGATTTCCAATATTTCCTTTTTATGCTCTGATCATTACGGGCTTCTCATGAATTTACTTATCCTCTTTATCATGTTTTTAAAAGATTGATCATTATATATTATGATTTATATTGCATGTCATTTCCTCATACTTAGTACAAAATTACTAACTTATATTTTTTGCCTACATTATCTCATAATATAGGTGTCACGACCCAAGCCTAGGGCCTACACATGACATGATGAATGTGACACCCAGAGGTACCTCACCTAAGCCTTTTAGGATTTACATAGATTTTCATAGGTAATGACATTCAATAATAACAAGCACAAATAGAAGGGATAACGGGACTAAGGGATTCAAGATAGAATAGAAATCTAAAGTTGACTTAAGCACCATATATTTATGTCCAAGCATACCTCTACCAAAAGACTTGGTAGGGGATAAGACATGTCCCTAGATCATCCTCAAAAGTAAAATCAAAAGTACCACAAGATAACCAAGAGTCTATACATGTCATAAGCTAGAAAACAAAAGGGGATATTATTCCCGAAACATGGGAACTCACCAACTATGTAGCATTAAATATAATCAACTAGCCAGGTGGAGGAGAGTGTGGAGCAACGTCGGTCCCTACATGGTGATAACATTAGTCAAAGAGTACTTTGAATGTACTAAGTATGTGAGCATGCAATATAATGAAAGACATTGAGACATTTATAAGCATAGTTCATGAGTTAATGCATGCATGAGGAATCATATATATATATATATATATATATATATATATATATATAACAATAAAACACTCATTTTGTGGGAAGATGACCGTCACAGACTTTTAAGACCATGCGAGCTACTATATGAAATCCAACATAACCCCCTACATTGGCACAGAGAGACTACTTGCTGGGTAGAACTCCGTCAACTTTAATCATTTCTTTAGCTTTAACTTTAAGGGCTATTTATAGATACACTAGCCTAAATAGCCTACAAGATCTCCTATATTGGTGCATAGTTAATGTAACATGATAATTTACTTAAGGACCCCTTAGGCTGAGTCTCCATCTACATGCTACATTCGGTTCTAGGTCTATCTCACGGAATAACATTTACACATCATAATAACATAAACATTCTTATAACTTTAGACATCAAATCATCATTTGGGAGAACCGCTCATTAAAACCTTTCATTTGATTCAAATATGTGAGAATTATTCTTTCACATAGAATCCATTCTTTGACTAAGAAGCTCTTTCATCATCATTCAATCATTATTTCATTTCATAAGACTCCTTTTAAACATAAACATTTGCTTTCATAAAACCTTCATTTGGAGTCAACTAGGTGGGATTATTTCATTCAACCTTCAAATACATTTAAAACAATGCAAGCATGCATGAGAGTGATGGAAATGCATCAATTAAAATATTTTTAAAAAACCCACTAATACATCTTTAAAGCTACTTTCATGTCTTCATATAAGGACCTTGATAAATTATTCTTTTCATTAAATTGAGATTCAATATATACCGATATAAGTAAATAAACTTCAAATAGATAATAATCTATGCATTTCAAATCAGCATATACAAACCCATAAGATTTCATCATTTAAATTAAAATATTGAGTTTAGAAATCACTTGAGTTTTATGGGTGGAAGAACCAATAAATGAGACCCATATACCTTGGGGAATGAAACCCTTAATGTAAAACTTGAAAAGAAATGAAATCTTGATCTTCTTAGAGTGAAACCCTAGAACCCTTCTTGATGATAGAAGAGACTTTGAGAGCACTTGAGAGGTTAGGGTTTGAGTTCTTAGAATATGAGTGCGAGTGAATTAGTGTAGAAAGAGTTAGGGTCTTTTAGTTAGGTGAATTAAGCCTCCAAAATGACTCCATTTGTGGTAAAAATTAGGGAAAAGACTAAAATGTCCCTTTTAAAATTCTGGTTGGACTGGCTCCATAGGGACCCTTCATGGACCGTGGTGCTCACCACGGCCTGTGGTGGGGCCCCATGATGATTGACTTGGGAAAGGTTTTTGAGAGTTTGCAGGGAGGGTCTCTAAAATTTCTTCACAGAGACCTTAATGGTATGTGAAGGGAAATCATAGCCCGTGAAACATGGATGTTGTGTAGGTCCTGCAGGAGGCGTACAGAGTGACTAACACGAGAAAACACCATGGTCCATGAAGGTCCCCATGGCCCGTGGTGGTTGTATGTGGCCCTTTCCTTAGGAAGTTTCCTGAGGGCCTTGGGGAGGGGTCACCACGAAGGGCTTCGCGGCCCGTGGTTCTCACCATGGTCCATGGTCCCTCATCGTGGTCCCTTCCCTGTAGGTCTGACCTTTGAATCACCACTACAGTGGCTCACCATGAGGCGTGGTTGTACTACGGCCCATGATGGCCTTCCATGGTCAACACCTAGTGCTAGTTTTTCTGCATTTTCATTCTTTGATCCTTATTTTAGGAGTTTCCAAATTTCCGAGGTCTTACAATATCTCCCTCTTGGGAATATTTATCTTCAAATAAGAATCATTAGCATAGAAAAGGACATGGCAAAAGGATTAGCAACCCAACATGAATACAATGACACTTGAAATGCATAAACATAAGATCTTTTAACTTAGCATAAAATATGACTTTAAAATTCAACTTCATGAACATGCATGCATATGAAGACTTAGGAAACTGAAACATAGGAATTTTAAACATTTGAGCATAAGTAACTTAGTACCTTAGGCTTGAGTAGAATGGAAGAGATTAGGGTAATGTTTCAACATATCTGGTTTTGCCTCCCATGTAGCAATTTCAACTTGTTGATTCCTCCAAAGGAATTTAACGGATTCAACTTCTTTGTTTATGAATCTCTTAACTTGCCGGTCCAAAATTTCAACCTGAACTTCTTCATAGGTCAGGTTTTCTTCAACATTCACTACTTCTAGAGGCACAATGGAATTTAGATCACCCACACATTTTCTCAATATTGACACATGAAACACCGGATGAACCATAGTCATCTCTAAAGGCAACTCCAACTCACAAGCCACCTTGCCCACACGTTTTAAGATTTTATAAGACCCTACATACCTAGGGCTCAATTTCCCTTTCTTGCAAAACCGAATTACACCTTCATGGGTAAAGCTTCATATATACCCAATCATCCATATTAAACTCGAGATCCCTCCTCCTAGTATGGGAATAGGACTTTTGACGACTTTGAGCCATCTTTAACCTTTCTCTAATAACTCTCACTTTATCCAAAGCATCGAGCACCAAATCAGGATTCAACAAGGTTATCTCACCTACTTTAACCATCCAACTGGAGACCTACATAGCCTCCCATACAGAGCCTCAAACGGCGCCATCTCAATACTTGAGTGGTAGCTATTATTATAGGAAAACTTGTTGAGCGGTAGATGATCATTCCAACTCCGTTTGAACTCTAACACACAAGCCCTTAACATATCCTCTAGTGTTTGAATTATCCTTTTGGCTTGCCTATCGGTTTGAGGATGGAATGTGGTACTTAAGTTTACTTTAGTATGAAGATCCTTTGAAATGATTTCCAAAAGTGAGAAGTGAATTGGGTATCACGATCTGAAATAATTGACAACGGCACACCATGCAACCTCACCAACTCTCGAATATACACCTTAGCATAATCTTTGGCACTATAAGAAGTCTTGACCAATAGGAAGTGAGCCGACTTAGTCATTCTTTCAACAATTACCCATATCAAATCATGAAGTTTCAAGGTATAAGGCAAACCCGCTACAAAATCCTCTCACTTCCAAGTAGGTACTTTAATATCTTGTGCTAGGGCACCCGGCCTTTGATGTTCGTCCTTCACTTGTTGGCAATTCGGACATTCATACATGAACCTTGCTATGTCCTTTTTCATGCCACCCCACCAATAAAGCTCCTTTAAGTCAAGATACATTTTCGTCAAACTGGGATGAATAGAGTATGAAGAATTATGAGCCTCCTTAAATATCAAACTCCTCAGGCAATCAACATTTGTAAAACACAACCGACCTTGGTAATGTAATACCCCATATCCCCCTTATGAAAAGACTTCTACTTTATTTTCCTTCTCCAACCTCTTCAATTCTACAAAAGTTGGGTCAAGGTCTAATTTTGACTTAACATCCATCATTAAAGATAATTCAAAACCGTTATGAACAAGCATACCACCCTCGTTGGAATTACTCAACTTCACCCTTAATCTAGCCAACCGATGAACATCTTTCACCAACTCTCTCTTCCCTTCCTCCACATGATCTACACTTTCCATAGACACCCTACTAAGTGTATCGATAACAACATTGGCCTTACCCAGATGGTAATGAACACGCATGTCATACTCTTTGAAGAGTTCTAGCCATCTACTTTGCCTTAGATTGAGGTCTTTTTGGGTGGAGACATATTGGAGACTCTTGTGATCGGTGAACACATCCACATGTACTCCATAGAGGTAATGCCGCCAAATATTTAAAGCAAATACAATGACCGCTAACTCAAGATCATTGGTAGGGTAGTTACGCTCATGCACTTTCAATTGTCTAGAAGCATAGACGATAACTTCACCGTTTTGCTTTAAGAAACAACCTAAACCAATCTTTGAAGTATAACAATAAACCACAAACCCTTCTAAGACTTTCGTTAGAGTCAAAATAGGAGCGGAGGTAAGTTGATCTTTCAAAGTTTGGAAACTCTTCTCACACTCATCCGTCCATATGAATTTTGCCTTCTTTTGGGTTAATTTTGTCATATAAGACGAGATGGAAGAGAACCCTTCAAAAAACCTTCTATAGTACCCAGCTAGACCCAAAAAGCTTCTAATGTCCGAAAGAGACAATGGTCTAGGACAATTTTTGACCACCTCTATTTTCTTAGGATGAACATTGATCCCATCATCGGATACTATGTGACCAACAAACATCACCTCTTTCAACCAAAATTCACACTTATTAAATTTTTTAAACAATTGCCTATCTCTAATGGTTTAGAGCATAACCCTCAAGTGATTCTTATGTTTTTCCTCACCCCGAGAGTAAATCAAGATGTCATCAATGAAAACCACCACAAAAGTATCGAGGCAGGGTTTGAACACCCTATTCATTAAGTTTATGAACACTACCAGTGCATTCGTCAACCTAATTGATATCACTATAAACTCAAAGTGACCATACCTTGTTCGAAATATCATCCTGGGAATGTCACACTCCCTCACCCTTAGTTGATGATAGCCAGACCGAAGATCGATCATGGAGAAATGACTTGCCCCTTACAATTGATCAAACAAACCATCTATTCTAGGAATTAGGTACTTGTTCTTAATGTTCACCTTGTTCAATTGACGGTAGTCTATGCACATTCGAAGAGACCCATCCTTCTTTCTTACAAACAATATGGGAGCACCCCACGGTGAAATACTTGGACTTGTGAACCCTTTTTCTAACAAGTCCTTTAATTATTCCTTCAACCCCTTTAATTCTGCTGGGGACATTCAGTAAGGAGGAATAGAGATAGGTTGGGTATAAGGGAGGAGATCGATACCAAAATCAACTTACCTTTCGTGAGGAACACTAGGAAGATCGTGGAGAAACTCATTAACTATGAGGACTGACTCAAGTGGAGAACTTTTGGAGTCGACATTCCTAACCCTCATAATGTGTTAAATACAACCCTTAGCAATCAACTTTTGGGCCTTAAGTCACTATCGAATAATGACCCTTCCATTCAAGAATAAACTCATTTGGGAATTGAAACTTGACTCGACAAGTCCTATAATCTATACAAGCATAAGATGCACGCAACCAATCCATCCCAAGTATATCATCAAAATCTACCATGTCAAGCTCTATGTAGTCACAAGGAACAACATTATGCAATATAGACACAGGACAACCCTTATAGACTCTTCTAATAATAATCGACTCACAAAAAGGGGTAGATACCAAATAAGTCTCTACTAATATTTTGTATAACACATCAAACTTGTTAGTTAGGAATGGAGTAACAAATAACAAATTTACACTCGGATCTAATAATGCATATACATTAAAAGCAAAGACCTTTAACATACCAATAACAACATTCGGTGCTTCCTCAACCTCTTATCTCCCATGCAAAGCATAAAAGAAGTTGGTGCGTTGGACACCTATTTGAGCTTGTTGACCATGAGCTATTTGGCCTTGAGGCCTACCACTATCACCATCTCTACAATCTCGAGCATGATGACACGGTTTACCACACTTGAAGCATACATTGGAGACGAATAAGCATTTCCCTTTGTGAGTCCTTCCACACTTCTTGCAAGCGGGAAAAGCTTGCACACTGATATTCTCTCTTGGTACCGTTGGGTTAACACCCTTTTCTTTATTGAACCTTGGAGGATTGAACCCGCCACCATCCATTCTATCCTTCTTGAATCTTTTTGACCTCTCCCTCAATTTCTCTTCTAAAATTTTCTCCGCATATGTTACGATTCAGGAGATGTCCATCTATTTGACTAATATGGCGATTTTGCATTCTTTGGAAACCAAGCTAGAGACACCGGAAATGAACTTTCTTATCCATTCCCTCGGGTCGGAGACCATGAAAGGAACGCACTTAGACAATTTGTGAACTTCAGGGAATACTCCTTCACACATATTCTCCCTTGGGTAAGGTTAATAAACTCTTGGATCTTTGCCTCTCATAGCTCCAATGGAAAGAAGCCGTCTAGGAAGGTGCCCTTGAACTCTTCCCATTTTATAAACCCCATATCTTCACCTTTTTCAATGACCCATTACTCATACCAAACTCTTTCCACACTCTTGAGTTGATAGGACACTAGTTCGGCCTTTTTATTTGGAGGTACATCCATTATAGCTATAATATGGTAAACCTCATTAAGGAACTCCATAGGTTCCTCATCCACTTTGATACCATCAAACCTGGGTGGACTCATCATTTTGAAATTCTGAATCCTAAAAGCTGGATTTTGCACTTGAGAAGGAGGAGGAACGCCTTGATTTCCTTGGTTGGCTATGGCTTGAGACAACAATGTGATGATATTGCGAAATTCCACATGGGTTACCCCTTTCTCATGATGTGGAGCATCGGGAACTGGAGGATCTTGATCCTCATCATCAACCCTTGCTCTTGGAAGTGCTCTTCCTCGAGGCATTATCTAGAGAACACAAAATAGTTCATTAGTTAGAGAAACTCTTAGGACACTCTAGGGCACGACATGAATTTGAAAAAAGTAAAAACTTTCCTAAACGTCCCGTTGTCTCCTATTCATAGTTATGGCACACTTCACAATCATGAATAAGACCCTATTTGAGGTGGTATGTTGGACTCTAAGAATATTTTCAAAACCTCGAGCTCTGATACTAACTTTTTCACGATCCAAGCCTAGGGCCTAGATATGACATGATGAATAATATAATCGAAGGTACCTCACCCAAGCCTCTTATCATTCATATAACTTTTAATATGTAATGAAATTCAATAACAATAAGTGGAAATGGAGGGGATAATGGGACTAAGGGATTCAACATAGAATAGAATTCAAAAGTCGACTTAAGCATTATACATTTATAACAAAGCATATCTCTATTAAATGACTTGGCGGGGGCTAATACATGCTCCTAGTGCACCCTCAAAAGTAAAATCAAATGTATCACAAGATAACCAAAAGTCTATACATGTCATAACCTAGAAAAAAATGGAATGTTGTTCCCAAAATATAGGAACTCACCAACTATGTAGCCTTTAACATAATCAATGAACTATATGGAGGAGAATGTGGAGCAACGTTGGTCCCTACATGGTAATATTATGTAGGCAAAGAGTATGCATTACTATTTTGAATGTACTAAGTATGCGAGCATAAAATATAATAAAAGACGTTGAGACATTTATAAGCATAGTTCATGAGTAAATTCATGCATAAGAAATCATCTATATATATATATATATATATATATATATATAACATTAAAACATTTATTTTGAAGGAAGATGACTGTAACCGATATTTAAGACCATGCGAGCTATTACATAGAATCCAACATAACCCCCTACATTGGCACGAGGAGACTACTTGCCAGGTAGAACTCCGTCAACTTTAATCCTTTCTTTAACTTTAACTTTAAGGGCTATTTGTGGATCCACTAGCCTAAATAGCCTACAAGGGCTCCTATGTTAGTGATTAGTTAATGCAATATGGGACTTTACTTAAGGACACCTTAGGTCGAGTCTCCATCTACATGCTACATTCAGTGCTAGATCAATCCCACAGAATAACATTTAGACATTATAATAACATAAGCATTCGTATAACTTTAGACATCAAATCTTTATTCGAGAGAATAGCTGATTAAAACCTTTCATTTGATTAAAATATGTGAGAATTATCCTTTCACATAGAATCCATTTTTTGACTAAGAAGCCCTTTCATCATCATTCAATCATCATTTCATTTTATAAGACTATCTTTAAACATAAACATTTGATTTCATAAAACCTTCATTTGGAGTCAAGGCTTTCATATCAAATTCATTTCAACATAATGAAACTAGGTGGGCTTATTTCATTTAACCTTCAAATACATTTAAAACAATGCAAGAATGCATGAGAGTGATGGAAATGCATCAATTAAAATATCTTAAAATAACCCACTAATACATTTTTAAAGCTAGTTTCATGCCTTCATATAAGGACCTTGATAAATCATTCTTTTCATGAAATTAAGCTTCAATATATACCAATATAGGTAAATAAACTTCAAATAGATAATTATTTATGCATTTGAAATCATCATACAAATCCATAAAATTTCATCATTTAAATTGAAATATTGAGTTTAGAAATTACTTGGTCTTCATAGGTTGAAGAACCCATGAATGAGACCATATACCTTGGGTAATAAAACCCTTAATGCAAAACTTGAAAAGAAATGGAGGCTTGTTCTCTTGGAGTGAAACCCTAGAACCCTTCTAGAAGATGGAAGAGACTTTGAGAGAACTTGAGAGGTTAGGGTTTGATTTTTTAGAATGTGAGTGAGAGTGAATAAGTGTATAAAGACTTACGGTCTTTTAGATAGGTGAAATTCAGCCTTCAAAATGACTCCACATTAT
Source organism: Solanum dulcamara (assembly GCF_947179165.1). Classification (NCBI taxonomy): domain Eukaryota; kingdom Viridiplantae; phylum Streptophyta; class Magnoliopsida; order Solanales; family Solanaceae; genus Solanum; species Solanum dulcamara. Next base: position 43,993,921 of record NC_077240.1, read on the forward strand.
GTTAAAACATAGGGAAAAGACCAAAATATCCCTTCTTAAAATCTGGCTAGAATGGCTCAACGGGATTCTTCATGGTCCATGGTGCTCACCACGGCCCATGGTGAGGTCCCATAATGATTTCCGTGGGAAAAGTATTTGAGAGTTTTTAGGGTAGTTTTCTGAACTTTCTTTAAGGAGACCTTATCGATCTATAAAGGGTATCATGGCTCGTGAAACATGGTCGTGGTGCAGGTTCTACAAGAGGCCTGTAGAGTGACCACCACAGGAACACACTATGATCCGTGAAGGGCTCCAAGGCCCGTGGTTGTTGTTCATGGTCCTTGCCTTAGGAAGTTTCTTAATGGACGTGGAGAGGGGTCACCACGGAGAGCTTTAGGCCCATAGTTCAGACCACGGTCCATGGTCCCTTTATTATAGGTCTGAGCTCCTGAATCACTACTATGATGGCTCACCACGATGTGTTATGCGTACCAAAACCCATGATGGCCTTCTGCGGTCTACACCTGGGCTAATTTTTCTGTATTTTCATTCCTTGTTCCATATTTTAGTACTTTCCAAATTTTTAGAGTTGTGTTATGACTAGGCCCTAGGTTGGGTCGTGATAAGAGTCCTCTTGATTGGTGTGAAGCACACCACACCTATAAATAGGAGGATATATGACTTTAGGAATTATCTCACTTCTTTCAAACTTTAAATTCCTATGATAGAATTTAACTCTATAAAAGTGTTTTCTAACTTGTGCATTTACACATTTATAGAGTATCCTCCGAAACACACCGTAGGTCAGAGGAAAATTGCCAACACTGAGATTCCATCGACTACCATGTGTCCACTATATGGAATGTAAACAAGAAATAGAGCTTGAGTGGTTGAGCCAGAGAATGAAAATAGGAATCAAGAGGTTCCATAGACACCTGCTACTCAGCCTTTCTTTACTTCTGAGGTAGAACTTAGAGGAGCTATCACTACACTCACTCAGTTGATAATTACCTAATCAGGCCATCAAAGCACTCCAGTCCCTATCTCTAGTTCTTAAAAACCTTCAGCTGCTATAAGGATTAGAGACTTCTTGAGGATGAACCAACCAGTCTTCACAGGGTCTAACGGTAAGGAGGATCCCCAAAACTTCATTAATGAGATGTGGAAGATCCTAAAGGCTATGTGTGAAACTGAGGTTGATAGAGTTAGAATTATCTCCTATCAGCTTAAAGACATGGCTAATATATGGTACAACTAGTGGAAGTAGAGTTATCATGAGAATGTTGAGCATGCAGTTTGGGATGAGTTCAAGAGTGCATTTCTAGACCACTCATTTCCCCTAGAGCTAAGGGAAGAAAAGGTTGAAGAGTTTGTGAATATGAAATAAGAGGGGTTGACAGTGAAATAATACAACCTTAGATTCATCTGGTATCCAAGTATGCTCTAAAGATGGTTCCTGATGTGAGGTCGAAGATGAGGAAGGTTTTCTTTGGCCTAGGCAAATATGTGATGAAAAGTGAAGGTTTGCCTTATTGATTTCTAATGTGGACTCCTCCAAACTTATAGTATATGCACAACAGGTTAAGGAGGATAAAAAGAAAGCTATGAAAGAGACCATCATAATAAATAAAGGTATCCAGGTAATGAGACTAACCACTAGAAGAGTGGTGATGGAAACCAGTCATTCTTTTTTAGGAGATCTTCCGGCTATGGACCATTATCAGTAAGTATACCAGCATTAAATAATAGGAATTACCAGAGATCACAAAGTAACCAAAACTTTAGAACCTAGGGGTCACGGTCTCAAGGAAGTGAGACCCAAGGTTCTTCACCTAAGCCACCTTGTGGTAAGTGTGGTAGACTTCATTTAGGAGAGTGTCGTGATGGAACTAGTAGCTTCTATAAGTGTGGTCATATGGGTCACTACAAGAGAGACTATTCATCAAAACGATAAGGTAATGGGGGAAACAAGGCCCACTCTTCTTCAGCAGCACCATCCTATAGAGTTGGTTAGAGGGTTATTACTTTAGGGGCAGGCGGATGTTCAAACCATCTATAGTCTATGGCTAGTAGCCAAGATCAGGAGACCTCACCAGAAGTCATAACTGGTATGCTTAAATGCTTTTCTTATGATGTTTATGACTTACTTGATTTGTGTGTACCTCTGTCCTTTGTGACTCCATATATAGTTATATAGTTTAGGATTCGCCTGGAATGTCTTTTAGAACACTTTAGTGTTTCTACCCCTGTTGGTAAGTTTATTCTAGCCAAAAGAGTCTATAGAGATTGTACATTTTCTATTTATCATAAAGGCACCACAACTAATTTATTTGATTTGGATATGGTAGATTTTGATATCATTCTATGTATGGATTGGCTTTATGCTTGTTATGTCTCAATCAATTTAGAACTCAAGTTGTCAAATTCTAGTTTCCAAATGAGCTAGTCATAGTGTGGAATGGTAGCCTAGTGGTGTCTAAGGGTCAATTCATTTCATTCATTAAGGTTCGAAAGTTAGTTTCTAATGGGTATATCTACCATATTGTTCGAGTAAGAGATAATAGTGTGGGGACACCATCCCTTTAGTTAGTTTCAATCTTAAATGAGTTTTCTGAATTCTTTCATAATTTTGTACCTGGAGTCCCTCTTAACGGGGAGATAGGCTTCGGAATAAATATTCTTCTCAATACTCAGCCTATCTCTATTCCTCCATATAAAATGGCTCTAGTCGGGATAAAAGAGTTAATTAAATTATCTTCTTGATAATAGATTCATTAGGCAGAATGTGTCATATTTGGGTACTCCTGTCCTATTCATGTGAAAGAAAGATGATTCCCTTAAAATGAGTATTAACTACCGTTAGTTAAATAAGATTGCACTAAAGAATAAATACACTCTTCCTAGAATTATTGACCTATTCAACCAACTTTAGGGTGCCATTTGTTTTTCTAAGATAGACCTCAGATCATGATATGACCAGCTGAAAGTAAGAGAAAGTGACATCTCAAAGTAAGAGAAAGTTTCATCTCGAAGACAGCCTTCCAAACCAATTATGGTCATTAAGAGTTCCTTGTTATGTACCTTGGTTTGACTAACACTCTTGCGACATTTGTGGACCTCATGAATAGAGTTTAAGCAGTACCGATACATATTTGTTATCATGTTCATTGAAGACATTCTAATCTATTTTAGGAATGAGGAGAAACATGTCAACCATCTCAGAATTATTCTCCAAATTCTCAAGGATACGAAGTTGTATGAGAATATTTTGAATTGTGAGTTTTGGACTACATCTTTTATATTCCTAGGCCACATAATTTCTTGTGAAGGTATTCGAGTGGATTCACAAATGATCGAGGCGGTAAAGAATTGGCTTAGACCCATGTCCCCATTTGAAATAAGAAGTTTCTTAGGTTTGGCTGGTTACTATCAAAGGTTTATAGAGGGATTCGCATCCATATGATCCTCATTGACTAAATTAACTCAAAAGAAGACTAAGTTCTAATTGTCAGATGCTTGTGAGAAAAGTTTTTGGGTGTTGAAAACCAGATTGGCTATTGCTCCATTATTGTACTTACCTAAGGAAATAGATAGTTTTGTCATTTATTGTGATGCATCGAGTTTGATTGGGTTGTGTTTTGATGTAAAGAGGTAAATTTATAGCTTATGCTTCTAGATAGCTTAAGGTCCACGAGAGAAATTATTTGACTCATGATCTTGAATTAGAAGCAGCGGTGTTTTCTCTAAGATATGGCATTATTATCTCTATGGTGTGCATGTGGATATGTTTACTAATCACAAAATCCTTTAATATATTTTTAGTCAAAATAAGATGAACCTAAGGCAGATGAGATGGATTGAGTTGCTCAAGGACTATGATATGAGTATTTTATACTACCCAGGTAAAGCTAATTTTATTGTTGATGCTCTTAGCAGGTTGTCCATGGGGAGTACTACCCATATGGAGAAGGAAAAGAAGTAGTTGGCTATGGAAGTACGTAGACTTACACGTTTAGGAGTTCATATTGTGGACTCAAATGAAGGTGGTGTCATTATTCAAAATGTGGCTGAGTCTCCACTACTAGTGGGAGTAAAGGAAAAAGAATACCAAGACCCCATCCTATTTCGATTAAAGGGAGATATTCACAAGCTGAAAGTGATAGATTTTGCATAAGGGAGAGATGGTGTGTTGAGATATCAAAGTAGATTGTATGTTCCGAATGTGGATGGTCTTTGAGATAGAATAGCAACAAATGCCCATAGCTCTAGATATTCGATTCATCTAGATTCTACAAAGATGTACCATGACTTGAGAGAAGTCTACTGGTGGAATAGTATGAAGAGAGATACTACATACTTTGTTTTTAAGTGTCCTAATTGTCAACAAGTCAAAGTTGAACATCAAAGGCCTTATGGTATAGCTTAAAATATAGAGTTGCTAGAGTTAAATGGGAGATACTCAATATGGATTTTATCACAGTCTTATTGTGATCTCGAAAGAAGCATGACTCGATTTGGGTGATTGTAGATCAGATAACTAAATTGGCCTACTTTTTACTGGTTGAGACTATAGATTCAGCTGAGGATTATGCCAGATTGTACCGAAAGAAGCATGACTCGATTCAGCTGAGGATTATGCCAGATTGCCAGATTTCAGATAGAGGAGCTCAGTTCACTGCCCAATCTTGGAAGTATTTTAATGAAGTTCTAGGATCGAAGGTAAATCCTAGTACTTTTTTCCATCCTCTAACATACGATCAAGAAGAGCATATGGTTCATACTCTTGAAGATATGTTGAGAGATTGCATCATTGATTTTAAAGGTATTGGGATGACCACTTGCCTCTTATAGAGTTTGCATACAACAACACTTATCACTGAAGTAATCATATCGCTCCTTATGAGGCTCTTTATGGAAGAATATGTAGATCACTAACTGATTGGTTCAAAGTTGGTAAACCTAAGTTAATAGGGATAAACTTGGTTCATCAAGCTACGGAGAAGGTGATAGTCATTCAAGAGAGGTTGAAATAGAGTAAAGTCTTCAAAAGTCCTACAATGATGTTAGGAGAAGAGACTTAGAGTTTGAGGTGAATAATTGGGTCTATTTGAAGGTCTCACCCATGAAGGATGTTGTGATATTTGGAAATAAAGGGAAGCTTAGTCCCCGTTATATTGCCAAATTATAAAGAGGATTGGTAATGTGGTTTATAAGTTAGAGCTACCATTAGAGTTAGCAGTCATTTATCTAGTGTTTCACATTTCTATGCGTAAGAAGTATTTGGGAGATCCTTCACTCATTGTTCGTATAGAAAAAATGTGTGAAAGATAGCTTATCTTATAAGGAGATTTTGATTTAGATTCTTGATCATCAAATTTGCAAGTTGAGGACCAAGGAGGTTCCTTCAGTCAAAGTTTTATAGAAGAATCAGTTTGTTGAAGAGGCTACATGAGAAGCAGGGGAGGATATTAAATCTAAATAACGGCATCTATTCATTCCTCCTAGTGTTGATGTTGAAGGTATTCCCATAACCATCTAAGATTTAGTTCCTTTTTCGAGTGTTTGAGTATTTCTATTCTTGCATTTTATTTGTGCCTTGTGTAAATTATTAGCTTGGTCATCATTCAAGGATGGATGATCCTAAGGGGTAGATATTTTAACACCCCAAAGTATTCTAACTTAGATCAGTCTAAAGATCCTAGAGAAAAAATGAGTTTTTGCATCAGAGGGCTGTTACGAGTGTCATCTATGATACATAAAAGCTTCTATGGACTGTAGGAAGGACTCATAGACTTAGTGAAATTTGAGTTTGTTGAGACCCTTCTACGGATGGTTTCTATGGTCTGTAGTATGAAGTTTCCACAGAAGAGGTCCTAATGGCCAGTTTCAGACCCATTCCATGAAACCTTCCTTATAAACTGTAGAAGGGTTTAAGACTTGTGTAAGGGACTCGTAGACATAACTTGAAAATTCTAGTAGCTATTGGGAATTGTACCAAGTTCCTACGACCCATGTCTACGATCCGTGTGATTTCATATGACCTATAGAAGGGTCCGTATACCTAAACCTTAGAGTCCCTTAACACGAGTCAACAACTAGCCTTTAGGCCATGTAGAAAGGTCTACGACCCATAGAATGGGTCCTTAGATCCAACTTTGCAAAATCTAGAATGTCTAATTTTGGTACCTAATTTCCACGAGGGGTATTCTACGACCCGTAGAAGTTTCTACGATCCATAGGTTGACCCGTAGGCGGCCCAAAGACAGTTTTAATTAGGGGTAATTTGGTCTTTTTCCCCATTTTTTACAAAGTGAAAACCCTTGCATTTTGAGATTAATTTAGGTCTCTCATCAGTATCCTACGTGCCTTTTCCCCTCATTAACACTTAGACTATTTAGAGCAAGGATTGGAGAGGAGAAAAGGCTAGGGTTCAAGCATACTTTTTGTGTTCTTCAAGTTTCACCAAAAATATCGTTCTTCCAGGTATGTAAGGCGAATTATAATATTGGGCCGAGTTCCTCCACACACCCTACATCTTAATTCAATTAGTATGTGTTCAAGTTTGAGTCTTAATCCTATTATATTAAGTTTTCGAGTGAGTTATGATGACGTTCATTGGGTTCCCTGTAAACCTATCTCTATTGCAATTATTTCTATAATTCAAATTCTTAAATTATTGTTCATGCTTACATTCACATCAACCCTAGTTGAGTACTTACATTTCTCTTACTATACATTCTTTTGAGTTGAATAATGATATATTTTCATGTCCTTATTGAGAAGAGAGATTTGAGTTATTACATTACTTGAGCTATGGTACTTTGCATTACTTATTTTATGCATGATTTTACAAAGTATAAAAGAGTTAGAGCATTAAGCATAAATGATGCTTAGAGAATGAGTTTGAGGATACATGAGTAGTCTTAAGTGCATTTTGATTTTTAAAGATAAAGCATAAATAGTCGAGAAGAGTTTGAGGTTATCAAAGTCAAGTACAATGAGAATAAATGAGATATATGTTTTGAGTATTTTCACTCACCTAAGTATATGAGCATTATTGCATATATTTTAGAGTCGTATTGAGCACCAATTTGGATAAGAGTTTACATAACTCAAATCCTATAAACTATGTAGCCAGCGTAGGATAGGATCGAGGCTTTGGTTCAGGCAATGCCTCACTTCAGTCCCTAATACAAACTTTATATGGATTAATGAGTTGAGTTTGTGTCCCTTATCTATGCAAGGTAATGGACGAATCTGGGAACATGAGCAGTACTTCATATCATCGTGAGGTTCATAGTGATGGTTGTCGGTTAGAGAAACTCCCCAAAGAGAAAACATTACTTTTACCTTGAGTTGCATTACTATCTTATATTTTGTAAAGCTCTGACATCTCATCATACTTGAATGAATTAAATAAGTTGAGTTACTTAGAATATTTGATCATGAGCATTCAGTTTGGTTTATTTCCCTTCAGTTATTTCACATACCAAACATTCCATGTGCTGACATCTTTTGATGTTGCATTATTTTATAATGCAGATGCAGGTGTTAGAGATCCTCAACAAGCACATTATTGAAGATCACATTCCATCTAGATCTTAGTGAGACCTACTTAATTTTGGAGGAACTCCTTCAGTTTTGTCATTCATTAGTTCTTTGAGGTAGCTGTGGGCTTGTCCCAATACTTATCTTTAGTAGTTAGAGGCTTCGTATATAGAGTACAGAATTATTTCAATTTTTAAAAGATTATGTTTAAATGATCATTTACACATATTTATAGTACTTTCAATCTATTTTTTATTAGTAGTGTTTTATGTTTCTAATTGTCATCTAAGTGACTTTTGTTGTTGAGTTAAGTCTTTCACTTAGTCAAGATCCAAGCCAAGGGTTCGCTTGGGGACAAAAATGGTTTTTGAATGCCGGCCACACCTAGGGTGTAGACTCAGGATATGACCATGATGGTGAAGGAATACTATTTGAAGTTCACCTAATTTTCAAAGTAATCTCCAACTTTGTGAGTCGACGCTACGGTCCACATGAGTAAGTTTATCTCTAGTGTATTTTAGACTATAGTGAAAGAGTGTAGGACCACTATTGATCAAGAAGATGAATATCTCTCTTTTAATGACTCATGCTCAACAGATTAAAGAGGAAAATCTTCAAAAGAGTGTTAGGGATAACAAGAGTGGTCATTCTCAATTTTTACAAAAATACTCTAACCTGGCTCTATCTTCTGCTAATACTCTTGTGCCTAAGTTCAACAAAGATAGAGTACTAAGCTTTAAGTCTCATAGTAGTGTTTCTAGTGGTCGTTATTTTCCCACTTGTCAGAAGTGTGGTAAAAACCACCCAGGAGAGTGCATGACCGGTACATGAGGTTGCATGGGATGTGGTAAGAATGGTAACATATTGAGGGATTTCCCATCAGCTCAAGACAATGGCAGGGATGTCCATCAATAGACTTATCCTAGTGCTTCAAAAAACTTCAACATGTCACCTACTTCAGTAGGGTACTTCTTCTAGTTCTAGTGGCAAATATTGCCAAAGTAGTTTTGTGCTCTTCAGACCCGACAGGATTAGGACAATTCTCCTGATGTGGTTAGTGGTTTGTTTTAAGTCTTCCATCTTGATGTTTATGGTTTGTTAGATCTACAAGTAAATCTTTCCTTCGTAACTCCTTGTGTTGGTATGAATTTTGATGTCAGTCCCAAAATTTGTTAGAACCTTTCCCAATCACTACTCATGTTGGTGACTCAATTTTAGCTGAACTTATGTACAGAAATTAATCGATCTCAGTTTTTTAGAAAATCACCTTAATTGACCTTGTAAAGCTAGACATGCTTAATTTTGATATCATTTTCATAATGAATTGGCTATATGCTTGTTATGCTTCAGTGGACTGTAGAAGCCGAGTCATTAAATTTTAATTTCCAAATGAGTCAATCATTGAATGGAAGGGTAGTACCTCAGTGCCTATAGGTTTGTTTGTTTCTTACCTTAAGGCTAGAAAGATGATTTCAAAAGGTTGTATCTATCATCTAGACAATCATTGCTCTCAAAATAAGTATATATATAAATCCCAATAATAAATTACATAGATAACTAAAGAACACAATTTAATGGGATTAAAACTCAACCTTGACTAAATGAAGATGTAGGGCACGATGACGAACTCAGTCCAACGTTGTGATTAGCCTTCCATACCTGTAACAACGATTGTCGAAGAGAAACTCGAAGATCCTGGCTTTTATATATATATATATATATATATATAATTCCCTTGATTTGAGCTTTTGAATTGTCGTTCATGTCTACATTCACATGAACCCTAGTTGACAAAGTTGTATTATTTAATTCTATGTTTTGTTTTAAGTTTAAAGAATGATATATTTTATCTTTTAATTGAGAAAGAGTTTGAGCATGAGTTTGAGTTTTGAGAAGCCTTTTATTCACTATTTTAAGCATGATCATTATTGAGTCTAAATAGGTTAAGTAATAATGCATTTAAATATTTATTTTGAGATTAATTTAAGAAATCAAGCTACGTTTTTAAATGCATTCAGTTAGTTAAGAGTATAAACTTTTAAAGACAAGAGATGATTTGAGAAGAGTTGAGTTAAATTGAGCAAAGTCCAATGAGACTAATGCATTATATTTTGAGTTCTTTTACTCAATTGAGTTGATGAGCAGAATTATATAGTTTGGCAGTAGTATTGAGCACTGATTTGGGTAAGAGTATAGAACAACTCGAACCCTACAATATACTTAGCCTATGTTGGATAGGATCATGCCATTTATTCAGGCGACTATATAGATATATTATGGCAATGGTAGCAGTTCACTGTATCATCACGAGGCTCATAGTGATCATTGTTGGTTAGAGAAACTCCCCAAGAGTAAAATCCTATTTTTATGCCGAGTTGCATTCTTTATTTATATTTTGTAAGGCAATGTTCTATTCATTTATTGCATGCTTTATTGAGTTGAGTATTTTTAGCATTCATTGAGCTTAGTTGAGTTAAGTTGAGTATTCTTGAGTAAGTTTCTTTTCAGCTATTTTATAGACAGTACATTCCATGTACTAGCGCTATTTGGTGTTGTATCATTTTATGATGCAGACATAGGTGTTAGAGATCCTCTACAGGCGCATTAATCAATTTTCCATCCAGCTTTTGGTGAGACCTCTTTGCATTCGAAGAAGCTCTTAAGTCTTTATTTCAGTCTTTACTTAGTAGTATTTGAGGTAGTTGTGGGCCTTTCCCGGTACCTATTTGTAGATTCAGTTTTAGAGGCTTCATAGACTAGACATAGATAAAGTTGAGTTATTTAGTTTCATCTTTGAGTTCCTATTTTGCAAACATTGAATTATATTATATTTAGAGTATATATTGAGACTATAATTAAGACGTTGCATATATGTTTATACATATGCCCACCAAAGTAGTATCTTTTACATGTTAAGTCTTCCACTTAGTGAGTTAGACAGGCCAAGGTTTTGCTTGGAACCAATAATGGTTTCTGAGTATCGCCCACGCCTAGGGTATAAGCTTCAGGGGTGAAAGGATACCAGTTCCGAAATAACAACTCTTCAGTCAGTCTTATCATGCCTAAATTCCAAGATGTGTTTCTCGAAGATCTTCCTATAGTCCATACTGAAAAGGAAATTGAATTTGGAAAAGACTTTCTTCCCATTACCTAGCCTATTCTATTCCTCCTACAAAATGGCTCTAGTTGAGCTTAAGAAGTTGAAAGATCAGTTGAAGGTCCTCATAATAAAATTTTCATCAGACCCAGTATTTATTTATGGGGTTCTCTAGTTCTCATGATGAATAAGAAAAATGGTTCTCATAGAATGTGCATCAATTATAATTAAGTAAACAAGATCACAATAAAGAATAATTATCCCAGCCCCCGGACCAATGCCTTGTTTGATCAGCCTCAGAGAGTGAGTTTCTTCTTTAAGATAGATGTCTCATTAGGCTATTATTAACTCAGAGTCAGAAAATGTGACATCCCAAAGACAACTTTCAGGACTCAATATGGTCACTATGAATTTGTGATTATGTCTGTTGGTCTAACAAATGCTACTCAACTTTTATGGATTTGATTAATAGGGTGTTCAAATGGTATTTGGATATATTTATCATTGTCTTCATAGGTGGCATCTAAGTGTATTATCGGAGTGAGGATGAGTATTCAAGCCACTTGAGGATTATCTTGTAGATTCTTATGGACTGTCAGTTGTATACCAAATACCTAAAGTGTGAATTTCTAATGTCAGTGGCATACCTTACCCATATTGTTTCTAGAGAGGGAATAAAAGTTGATTCCCAAAAGACCAAAATGGTAAAAAAAAATGGCCTAGACGATAGCTGGGACATTGAGGAATATCCAGAAGGCATTTCGGGAATTGACCTGATTCTATCTCTTTTCATTCCGTTTGAAGAAAAGACCTCTTTCTGCCTCAAATATTAGGAGTTTCTTGGGTTTAGCTAGTTACAATAGATGATTTATGGAAGTATTTTCTGTATTGATTTACCTTTGACAAGTTTGACTCATAATAAAAGAAAATTTTGTGGTCGGATGCTTTTGGGAAGAGTTTTTAGGAATTGAAGACTCGGCTTACTATAAGTCTGAATTTAGACTCTACCCAAAGTTTCAAATGATTTTGTGGTTTATTGTTATGCTTCTAGAATTAGTCTTGGTACTATGTTTATTCAACATGGTAAGGTCATAGATTATGCTTTCAGGAAACTTAAAGTTCATGAAAGGAGTTACCCACTCATGATTTTGAGTTAGCATCAGTATAGTTTTCCTTGAAGATTTGGAAGCCCTATCTCTATGGTGTTCATGTGCATGTGTTCACTAATCATAAGAGCCATCAATATGTGTGTAAGACCATGAAAATTGAAAAGTCAAAACGAAAGAAAATTTCAAGAAAGTGGATTGTTCCAAAGTATACGAGTTTACCTACGAGTCGTAGGTACTCCTATGAGTTGTAGAAGAAATGATGAATCATAGATGGATTCGTAGGAAGGGTCCTGAGTTTCGATTTTGACTAAGTGAAGAGAAGGTTGATGAGTTATTTGTACAACTCGTAGGAGAGACAAAAGGGCCAATGTCAATTTCCAAAAGAATGATTTTTGGTCCATCACTTTGACGACTCATGTTGACGACTCTTGAAGATTTCTACGGCCCGTAGAGTCTCATTCGTAGGGTCTTTTGGGTACATTTAATGAAGGGTATATTGGTCTTTTCCTATTATTTTATCTATGTATCTAGATATTTTTGGGGTATGATGCAAAGTCTATAACTACGTAGGTCCTTCAAATTATAACCATTCCCTCTTATTTTCTTAAAAATCACTCTAAGGCTCCAAGGATTCTCTCCTAAAAAGGTTCTTCTTCTTCATCAAGCTAGGATTCTAGGATTTCAAGCTTTCCTTCAATATTTCAAGTTCATCTTCATCAAGGTATGTGGACTTCATCTATGGGTACCTTTCACCCATGGAATCCCAAGTTTTTCTCTCCAAATTCTCTTATGGTTTCTTATTCAAAAAGCTCTAATTTTATAATTTATATTGAGTCTTCTTAATTATGATATATCTCAATGTTCTAGCTTAATTATGCATAATTCACATCATATTGCATGATTTTAAGGCAAATTTCAATGACCCATGCTATATGCTAGTTTTTAAGTATTATTTATGGATTATGATCATGATTTCAGAGTTATATTCAATAAAACCTACACCCACATTACACAAATTACATGATAATGAGCTATTATTATGAACAAGTTCCTATGAAGTATGATTATGAAAAACTTATAATCCATGATAAGTATGATTTAAGATTATGATATGATATGTATTCCGTGGGATAATTTACATAGCACCGAGGAGACTTTGAGATGGGGGCTCGACCCTAGTAGCAACCTCTAATCCCTTAAACTATGTTGCCACCATAGGATTGCCAATATGTCCTAGATAGTGGATCCACATATAGCACTTAAGGAGAGTCTACCTTGGCAAGTAGCCTCCCCCCTTCTTGATGTAGGGATCATCAGATTCTATGTAATAGCTCACATGGTCTTAATATCGGTTACGATTATCACCCACATATATAAGTTCTTATGATGATTATGATATTTTGATGCAATGATCAATGAGCTAAATGTTCTAATATTTTTCATAATTCTGCTAATGTTTTAAAGATATTAGTCTTGCATCCCATGATTCATATTGTCTATGTCTTATTTTTATTATTCATTCCATGTACTAACATATATTTTTTTCCTACATATCTTAATGTAGGGTCCGACGATCACGTTCATCCTCCTCTCGCTTGTGGCTAGAGGTTGCTATAGTAGCTTTGGTGGTGATTCCTCATGTTTTGAGGATGAGACATTTTACTTTTATGTTGTCATTTCAACTTCTTCATTCCTCTTATGTTGTCATAAGGAGCTACCCATCTAGACTAGTATAGGTATGTTAGATAGTAAGAGTCTATGTTGTCAGTTTCTCATTCGAGATTTATGTTATATATTGAGGTTTTGCTTTCGTATCTTTGATTCTTGCTTATTATCTTAATTTACCTTATGTATTCTCACAAATGACATGCTAATAGGCTTGGTTGGGGTCCCTCGAGATTCTAATTGTTGTGTCACGGCTTAGCCCTAGTTCAGATCATGACATACTTGGAATTAGAGCATAAGATTTAAAGTGTCCTAGGGAGTTGAACATGCCGCGTTAAGTAGAGTCTTGTTTATCAGTGTGAAGTATGCCACATATATAAATAGGAGGCTATAGGATATGAGGCATCTTAGGAAACACTTCACTTCTTTTATGATGTCATCGTGCTATAGAGTTGAACTTTACAATTTCCTCTATAATTCTCTCTTTGTGATTACAAAATCATGTCTCTACGAAGATACCCCATCAGTAGGAATGTTGAGGGAGAGGAGAAACAAGCTCTAAATGATCCTTTGAATGATCAAGTGACTAATGAGGAATTTCAAGCCACTTTTCAAGTACTAGCCCAAGCCATGATTACTCAAGTGTTCCAAGGGGTAGATGCTCCTCCAAATATGGCTACACCGTCTTCAAGGGTTAGAGACATCACAAGGATGAACCCTCCCGAGTTTTATAGACCCAATGTTGATGAGGATCCCCAAGACTTTGTTGATGAGTTATTCAATATTGGTGATATTATGGAAGTGACTTCGGAGGAGAAGGAGGAATTGGTAGCTTACCAACTCAAGGGTGTCGCTCAAGGTTGGTACAACCAATGGAAAACCGAAAGAGTTGAAGAGGGTCTCATAGGTTGGGAAAAGTTTAAGGTTGCATTTATTGACCATTTTTTCCCACTTGAGTTGAGGGAGGTGAAGGTGTTTTAGAATTTATTAACCTCAAGAAAGAAAACATGAGTGTGAGGAAGTATTCCCTCAAGTTCACAAAGTTGTCCAAGTATGCTCTATCCTTGGTAGACGACTCTCGTGCCCGAATGAGTAAGTTTATCTCGGGTGTATTAGACTTGATAATGAAAAGATACCAAAGCTCTATGCTCATCAAGGAGATGGATATTTCTAGGCTTGTGACTTATGCCGAGCAATTTGAAGGGGATAAGCTTAAGGAGAGGAAGGTAAAGGATTCCAAGAGGGCTCAGTATGAAAGTGGGTTTTCTCATTCAAAATTCGATGGTGGTAATGGTCATTTCCAACAAGGCTAAAAGTTTCAAGGCCAAGGTTCTTCACAAGCTCTAGGTTAAGGGTTTTATAAGGATAAGGCCTCCAATCCTAAGGCACAAGGTGGTGTTAGTGGATATACTCTTCCTAAGTGCACTAAGTATGGGAGAAATCGTGGAGCTAAATATTTGGTTGGTATAGGTGAATGCTTTAGATACAGTAAGATGTGGCATAAGATCACTGAATTCCTAACAAGGGGAGAGAAGAGCATCTTAAAGTCAAACTACTCAAGGTAGATAAGCTCCACAAGGTGGTGGTCCACGCTAAAATAGGTTTTATGCCCTTCAAGCTAGGCAAGAGGTTGATAAGTCTCCCGATGTGGTCACGGGTATGTTGAAAGTCATGGAATTTGATATTTATGCATTGTTAGATCCGGGTGCTACTCTATCATTTGTTACTCCTTATCTTGATATGAGATTCATTGTTAGTCATAACATCTTGCTAGAGGCTTTTTTGGTCTATACTCTAGTTGGTGATTCGGTTGTGGCTAAAAGAGTCTATAAAAATTGCCTAGTTTTAGTTTTTCATAAAATCAACTCAGTTGATCTTGTAGAGCTTAATATGACCGATTTCGATGTTATTCATGGTATGAATTAGCTTCATGCATATTATGCTTTCATATGTTGTAGAGCCCGTATGGTTAAGTTTTAGTATCCATACGAGCCAGTCCTAGAATGGAAAGGTAGCAATTTCATGTTTAAGGGTAAATTCATCTCATGCCTTAAAGCTAGGAAATTGATTTCCAAAGGTTGCATCTATTATCTAGTGCAGATTAGAGATACTAATTTTGAAACTGCTACTCTTGAGTTAGTTCCAATTAGTAATGAGTTTTTGGAAGTTTTCCCCAATGATCTCTCAAGCATCCCTCCCAAAAGGAAAATAGACTTTGGTATCAATCTCCTCCCCGATACTCAGCCTATCTCTATTTCTCCTTACCGAATATCCCTAGCAGAATTAAAATAGTTAAAGGATCAGTTGAAAGATTTATTGGATAAGGGTTTCATTAGATTGAGTATCTGTTCATGGGGTACTCCGGTTATCTCTATTAGAAAGAAAGATGGTTATTTCCATATATATATTGATTACCAACAGTTTAACAAGGTAACACTTAAGAATAAGTATCCCATTCCAAGTATTGATGACCTGTTCAATTAATTTCAAGAAGAGAGCCACTTTTTAAAGATTGATCTTCGATCAAGTTATCATCAACTCTGAGTAAGGGAATGTGACATTTCGAAGATGGTTTTCAAAACTCAAAATGGTCACTTTGAATTCTTAGTTATGTCTTTTGGACAAAGGAATGCCCAGCAACTTTTATGGATTTAATGAACAGTTTGTTCAAGTAGTACTTGGATATGCTTGTGATTGTCTTCACTGATGAAATTTTGATCTACTCTCGGAGTTTGGAAGAACATGTCGATCATTTAAGAATTGTGTCGCAAATTCTCAAGGACCGTCAATTGTATGCAAAATTTCATAAATGTGAATTTTGGTTGCAGTTAGTTTCTTTCCTAGGCCATATCTTCTCCAGTGAAGGAATTATGATTGATCCGAAGAAGATCAACGCAGTTAAGAATTAGCCTATACTATTGAATCCTTCGATATTTGGAGTTTCTTGGGATTAGCTTATTATTATAGACTGTTTGTGGAAAGTTTCAGTTCTATTGCATTGCCCTTAACTACTTTCAATCAAAAGAAGGTTAAATTCTAATAATTCGAAGCATGTGAGAAAAGCTTTCAAGAGTTGAAGGATAGGCTTACCTCTACTCCCATGTTGACTTTACGAGAAGGTTCCGATGGGTTCATTATATATTTTGATGCTTTACGAGTTGGTATTGGTTGTGCTCTAATGCAAAATGGTAAAGTGATAGCTTATACTTTAAAGCAACTTAAGGTTCATGAAAAGAACTACCCCACCCATGACTTGGAGTCAGCGACGGTAGTATTTGCTTTGAAGTTGTGGAGACACTACTTAAATGGTGTCCATATGGATACTTTCACCAATCACAAGAGTTTGTAATTTGTGTTCATCCAAAAAGACTTGAATCGACTTAAATTGTTGAAAGACTATGATATGAGTGTGCTATACCATCCGGGTAAAGCAAATATGGTTGCCGATGCTCTTAGTAGATTGTCCATGAACAGTTTTCCCATATTGATGATGAAAAGAAAGAGTTAGTGTGGGATGTGTATAGATTAGCCCGTTTGGGAATTCAATTGGTTTATTCTGATTATGGTTATGTTATTACACAAAATATTTCTGGATCATCTCTTGTGGCAGATGTTAAGGCAAAACAATAAAGTGATCCTTTGTTGGTTGAATTGAAGAAAACGGTTGTCAAAAAAGCCATTAAGGCTTTCTCCTAAGGGGGAGATAGTGTTTTGAGATATCAACACCGATTGTGTGTTCCCAATGTAGGCGGTTTGAGTGATATGATATTATCCAAGGCTCATAGTTCACAGTATTCTATTCATCCGGGCTCCACGAAGATGTATAGAGATTTGAGAGAAATGTATTGGTGGAATGGCATGAAAAGGGATATTGAGGAGTTTGTGACTAAGTTTCCAAATTGTCAACAAGTGAAAGTTGAGCATCTAAAACTTAGAGGTTTGGCTCAAGACATTGAGATTCCTACATGGAATTGGGAAGCTTTGAAAATGGACTTCATTACTAGTTTGCCTCGTACTCGTACGCAATATGACTCTATTTGGGTGATTATTGACCGAATGACTAAGTTGGCATTTTTTCTTCCTGTTAAGACTTCATATTCAGATGAAAAAAATGCTAGATTATATATCCGAGAGTTATTTATGCTTTATGGTGTTCCATTTTCTATCATTTTGGATCGAGGTACTCAGTTCACATCTTAGTTTTATAGAACTTTCTAAAAGAGTCTTGGTACCCAGGTGAAGTTTAGTATAAATTTTCACCCTCAGACCGATGGATATGCTGAGCATACCATTCAGACTCTAGAGGATATGTTGAGAGCATGTGTTATGGATTTTAAAAGAAATTGAGATAAGCATTTGCCACTGATAGAGTTGGCTATAATAACAATTATCACTCTAGCACTAAGATGGCTCCTTTTGAGGCCTTGTACGGTTAGAGGTATAGATCTTCTATCAGCTGGTTCGAGGTATTTGAAGTTTCTTTGATAGGACCTGAGCTGGTATTTGAGGTGATAGAATGGTTATACTCATTAGAGAGAGGTTCAAGATTAATGATTGGGTTTACTTAAAAATTTTACCCATAAAGGGTGTGATGCATTTTGATAAGAAATGGAAGCTAAGTCCCTGCTCTGTTGGTCCATATCATATTTTGAGATAGATTGGTAAGGTGGCTTATGAGTAAGATTTGCCTTCAGATTTTACATCAGAGCATCTAGTGTTTCATGTGTCTTTGTTGAGGAAGTTCATTGCTGATCTAACTCTATTGTGCCATTGGACAACATTGGGGTGAAAAATAGTCTTTCATATGAGGAGGTTCCGGTTGAGATCTTGGACTGGCAAGTTTAAAAGTTGAGAAAAAAAGAAATAGCTTCAGTTAAGGTGTTTGGATGAACCAAGAGGTTGAGGGTGCTACATTGGAAGTTGAAGCCGATATGATGTCCCGATATCCTCATCTCTTTCGTTCTGTGCCTAGCTGAGGTACTTTGTTCCTTCATGATCCTTTAAGCCTAAATCATGTGTTTCAGTTATCCTTATCGTTTCATACGCATATATGTTCATAAAATGAGTTTTAAAGTCATGTTTTATGCTATGTTTGGAAATCTCATAGTTTATGTATTTTCGAGACATCTTGCATCCATATTGGGTTGCTAGTCCTCTTTCCGTGTCTTATCTATGCTAGCTAAATCTCATTCGAGGAAGAATAATACCAAGGGAGAGATATTTAAGACTCCAGAAATTGAAAAGTCAAAAATGAAAGAAAATTTCAAGAGAGGGGACCGCCCCAGAGTTTATGAGTTTACCTATGAGCCGTAGGTACTCCTACAAGTTGTAGGCATTCCTACAAGTCATAGGAGTGACTCGTAGGAATAATATTGAGGTTGGAAGATTTAGTCAAGTTTGGAAGGGAGTTTATGAGTCAGTGTACGACTCGTATAAAATATTATGAGTCATAGGAGCAATTCGTAGGGTCAGTGTCAGAGTTTGGTAAAATAAAAACCATCAGTACTTTTGTTATAACTTAATAGGATGAGTCGTAGAAGAAATGATGAGTCGTAGATGGATTTGTCGGAAAGGGTCCTGAGTTTTGATTTTGACTAAGTGAAGGGGGGTTGACGAGTCATTTGTACGACTAGTAGTAGAGTTGATGACTCGTAAGGATGAGTTGTAGGGGCCAATGTCAATTTCTAAAAGCATTATTTTTTTTCATCACTTTAATGACGCATATTGATGACTCATGATGATTTCTGCGACCCGTAGGGTCTCATTCGTAGGGTCTTTCGAGTACATTTAATAAAGGGCATATTGGTATTTTCCTATTATTTCATCTATGTATTTGGACATTTTGGGGGTATCATGCAAATCCTATAACTACTTAGGCCCGTCAAATTATAACCATTCCTTCTTATTTTCTCAAAAATCACTCTAAGGCTCCAAGGATTCTCTCCTAAAAAGGTTCTTCTTCTTCATTAAGCTAGGTTACTAAGGGTCCAAGCTTTCCTTCAAAATTTCAAGTTGATCTTCATTAAGGTATGTGAGACTTCATCCATGGTTACCTTTCACCCATGGAATCCCAAGTTTTTCCCTCCAAATCCTCTTATGATTCTTATTCAAAAAGCCCTAATTTCATGATTTGTATTGAGTCTTATTAATTATGATATATCTCAATGTTATTAGCCTAATTATACATAATTCACATCATATTACATGATTTTAAGAAAAATTTCAATGAGACATACTATATGCTAGTTTCCAAGTATTGTTTATGGATTATGATCATGATTTACAAATTATATTCAATGAAAACTTCATGAATGATTGTAAAGGTTTATGAATTTTTCATAAAAGGTTTTAAATAATGTTCAATAATTTTTCAAGCAATATTAATGAAAGAGTGACTTAAGATCCTTAATGAGGAAGGAGACTTAAGACCCAAATGATATTTTATAAAAAAAGATTCGTAATGATGGACGACCTACACTCATATTACATGAATCACATGATAATGAGCTATTCTTATGAACAAGTTTCTATGAAGTATGATTATGAAAAACTTATGATCCATGACAAGCATGATTTAAGATTATGATATGATATGTATTCTGTGGGATGATTTACTTAGCATCGAGAGGAATTTGAGGTGGGCACTCGACCTAAGCCCCAGTAGAAACCTCTAATCCCATAAACTACATTGCCACCGTAGGATTTCTAATATGGCCTAGCAAGTGGATCCACATATAGCACTTAATAATGATAATATTGGACAGAGTCTACCTCGGCAAGTAGCCTCCCCCTTCTCAATATGGGGATCATCAGATTCCATGTAATAGTTTACATGGTCTTAATGTCGGTTACGGTTATCATTCACATATGTAAGTTTTTATGATGATTATGATTTTTTGATACATTGACTAATGAGTTAAATGTTCTAATATTTTTCATGGTTCTGCTTATGTTTTAAATATATTGGTCTTGCAATCCATGATTCATATTGCATATGTCCTATGTTTATTATTCATGCATGTCCCTACATACTTAGGGAATTTCAGGTACTAATTCATACTTTTTGCCTACATTAATCATAATGTAGGGTCCGACGATCACGTTTAACCTCCTCTCACTCGTGGCTAGAGCTTTTTATAGTAGCTCTGGTGGTGAATCCTCATGTTTCGAGGATGAGACATTTTACTTTCATGTTTTCATTTCGACTTCTTCATTGCTCTTATGTTGATATGGGGAGCTAAGGACTTATCTTATGCCCCCATCTAGGCTAGTAGAGGCATATTAGATAGTAAAAGTCTATGTTGTCGCTTTCTCATTCGAGAGTTATGTTCTATATTGAGGTTTTTCTTCCCTATCTTTTATCCTTAGTTATTTTCTTTATTTACCTTATGAATGCTCACTAATGACATGATAAGAGGCTTGGTTGGGTCCTCAGGATTCTTATCATCGTATCACACCTTGGCCCTAGTTTGGGTCGTGACAATGTGTTTAATCATAAAGACTTAAATCTTCGCCTACGGAGATTGCTTGATTTGTTGAAGGATTATGATATATGTTTTTTGCACCATACGGATAAAGCTAATATTTTGACAGATGCTCTTAGTAGATTTTCTATGGGCAGTGTTGCTCACATTGAGGAAGAGAAAAAGGTGTTAGTTCAAGATGTTCAAAGACTTGCCTGTTTGGGAGTTTTTTGGTATATTCTGAAGTTGGTGGAGATATCCTTTAGAATGGTTCAGAATCTTCTTTTGTGATGGATGTTATGGCAAAACAAAATAAGGATCCAATATTGGTTGAACTGAAGGAAGCGGATCTTAAAAAGAATGTTAAGGCTTTCTCCTATGGGGGAGATGATGTGCTTCGATATCAGGGTGGCTACATGTTATAGATAATGATGGTTCTGGGCAAAACAAAATAGTAGAAGCTCATAGTTCCTAGTAGTCTATTCACCCAAGAGCCACTAGGATGTACAGTGATCTACGGGATATTGCAAAATTTACGGCTAAGTGTCTAAATTGCCAACAAATTAAGGTTGAGCATTAGTAACTAGGTGGTATGAATCAGGATATTAGTACTCGTACTTGGAAGTGGGAAGATTTGAATAAGGATTTCATCAGAGATTTGTTTTGCATGCTTTGACTGCATGATTCCATATGGGTGATTCTAGATGAAATAACTAAAGGATATTTCTTTACTGTTAAGACTTCTTACTCATTAGAGAATTATGCTAGACTCACATTCGAGAGATAGTGAAATTGCATGCAGTTCCATTATCCATCATTTTAGAAAGAGGTAATCTATTTAAATCTCACTTTTGGATATCATTTCAGAAAGGCCTTGATACTCAGGTTAAGCTTAGTACAACTTTTCATCCACAGACTAATGGACAGGCCGAATAGACTATTGAGACTTTGAAGGATATGTTAAGAGCTTTTGTAATCGACTTTAAAGGAAATTGGGATGATCATTAGTATTTATATGGATCCATTTGAGAGATTTATGGTAGGAGGTGTAGATCACCTATAGGGTGGTTTAAGGTTGGTGAAATGACTTTGATCAGGCTTTAGTAAGTTCATAAGGCTATGGAGAAAGTTTGACTTATAAGAGAGAGGTGGAGGACAACCCAGAATATGAAGAAATCTTATGCTGATGTGAGGAGATGAGAGCTTGAGTTTGAAGTTGATGATTGGGTTTATCTAAAGATCTCACCTATAAAGAGTGTGATGAGATTTGGTAAGAAAGGTAAGCTTAGTCCTAGATATGTTGGCCTTTACAGAATTTTAAAGCATTTTGGTAAGTTGGCCTATGAGTTGGATTTGCCTGTAGAGTTAGAATCAGTGCACCGATATTTCATGTGTCCTTGTTGAAGAAGTGCATTGGTGATCCAACTTTAGTTATGGCTTTAAAGAGTGTTGGTGTGAAGGAAAGTCTCTCTTACATAGAGGTCCCAGTTGATATTCTTGACCATCAGGTTCGTAAGTTATGGAATAAAGAAGTCATTTCAGTGAATTCGAAGATGAAATGATGTCCAAGCACCCCCCCCCCCATCTTTTTCCTTCCAGTTCAATTCCAGTATGAGGTAATAATTTCTCCATTTTGTTCTTTTAGATTCATGTCTCTTCATTTTCTCATGTTTCAGTATGCATGCATGTTCATGGAATCAGTTTAGTGTTCATGTTTTAGCTTGGAGTCAGTTAATCCATAAGTTTTCATGTTTAGTTTTTCAATATTGGCTTGTAAATCTTTTCCGTACTGTTTTTAACCTTTTTAGACTCCATTCGAGGACTAATGTTCCTAAGGGGGAGATATTGTAACACCTTGAAAGTGTACAACGCAGATTAGATTAGAAAATTTCAGAAAAAATTTGAAGTGTGAATTTTTTTGTTTTTACGAGGGGATTTTACAGGATGTAGAAGGGATCGTGGCTCATGGAAACCATTCGTAGATGAGACTTCAAGAAGTCAAAAATTAGGCTTGGAATTTACAAGTGGAGTTTACAACTCGTAGACTATTTTATGGGTTGTAGATAATAGTCGTGAATAAAACTTCAAAATGTTGGAAAAGTTGCACTTGTACAGGACGAGTGCATTTTTATGAGTCGTAGTTGATCTTACGGGTTGTGGATGAGCCTCGTAAACCAAAGTCTTGAAACTCTGAAATGTACCCTGATATTTCTGAACCCCTCTTTTATAGATCATAGCATCTATGGATCATAGATAGGTCTCGTAGATCAATCTTCAAAGCTTCAACATTTCCATTACTTTCATTATTTTGGTTGCTAGTATGGGTCGTACTTTTGTCATGATCCTTAATTTGGTCTTGTAGTTACAACTTCAGAAGATTAGATTCTAGGCTTGAGTTCTATGGACGTACTTCAGCAGTCCATAGATATTGATATGGTCTGTAGATGGGGTCCGTAGATGGCCTCCGATAGGTTTTTAATTAGGGGCTTTTTAGTCATTTTCTATTATTTTAATCTATATTCTACGTCCATTAGACTATTTTAAGTGGGAATAGAGGAATTTTATCATCCTAAGTCTTTCATTCTCTCATAGCTCACCAATTGAGATTTTCTCTCTCAAGTTTCCTCCTAAGGCAAGAACTAGGTTTCCAGGATTCAAGCCTCCAATACAAGATTCAAGTTAGGAGTTTCATTGCAGGTATGTGGGATTTCATCAATAGGTTTTCTTCCACCCCGTTAGTCCCAAAGAAACCCTCAATTCTTGAAGTTTTTGAATTCTCTAACCTAGGGTTTTTATGATCTTCATGGGATCTTATAAAATTTCAATTATTCTTAAAATATGATTTCTAATTGCATGATTACAAGTATAATTCTATGATTTTGATTACAATTTCATGTTTTTAATAATAATTTCATGAACCCATGGCATACAAGTATTTTAATGACATAGAATTATGGTATTTCACATGCATGTCTATGATTATCAAATTTTCATGAATTTATATGCTTTTAGATGAAGTGTCTTTTAATACTTATCAGTGTTCATGATTTACGATGCTTTCAGAAAAAGTTCTTCAGTTATTATCAGTTCTAAATCATAATTTATGAGCTACTTATGTCTACCGATTTATTAGATTTTCAATATTATAAGATTATTATTGTATCAGTTTTATACATGTTTTCCATGAGAGTATTACTAGCAAAGAATAGACTTAGAGATGAAGGTGTTCGGTTAGCATCTGTGGGCCTTTAGTAGCACATCCCTACTTTTCAAAACTATGCACCACCGTAGGTTTTCCAAATTAAACATTAGATTAGTGGATCCACATTAGCTCAGATGTATGCCTTTATATCTGATAACTCTTAAATACACTTTTTATAATTCAAAGTGTAGGCGATCATTGTCAATAAAAATACCCAACTGAGAGTCGAGGTCGAATCCCACAAGGAACGATTTTAGAATAGAATTCAAGTATGAAGTACATGAGTACTCTAAATTCTTGTAGAGTTGGGATAATAAAAATGCGACATAATATAAATTCGTAAGTTTCAAATATCAATTAGAAGAGTTTACTAGATTATCACTAACAAAATCAATAGTAATGGAGTTCAAACAAGTTTTAATCACTAGTCGTCCATCCATGCAAGTCCTTTCAAATCATAACATGAGCAATGACGTAAATTAACCTAATCCTTAGCAAAACCTCCTCTCTCGACAGAAGGATGGGTCTTAGCTACACATTGCGAAATTGAAAGAAGTTTTACCAAAATAATTGTCTCTCATTGAATTCAACAAGATTTCACTTCAAAATCCAAATTCCCAAGCTAGATTTCCCCAAATTCACCCAAAAAGAAATATCAAAACCCCAAGAAAAGGGAATTATATATTCTTTGTATTCTTAGCAGTGCAAAAGTACCACACTCTCTCTCTCTCTCTTTAAGACTATTTATACATTTTCCAAAAATAGGCTAAAAAATCACGCTAGGACCACTTCTGCGATGTTACTCATGCCCGCCAAAGTGGTTGAAGAGTCGCCAAATAGAGCTGCATCACACACTTTATTTCATAAGTCCTTTAGTCCTCAGATTGACTGGTTGGCGAGAACGTACCAGATCACGGACCTATTCGAGAAATCGCCAATTGGAGATGCACTTCGCCTTGTTGCTGCTCAGTCCTCAGGTCGCCTTTCTCTTATCATACTCGCCGTCTTATTCCTTCACTTAGGAAACCTTTTTTACCTCCTTTCTACAAGCACGATTTAGCTCGCTTTCCATGTTTTGCGAATCGCCTTTGAGGTTCCTAGCTCTCCAACTTTATTTAACCATTAGCGTTAGCTTTCAATCCCCTTAGGCAATCATAAGGTCCACTTGGCGAGTCACCAAGAGACTCTTTGCGAGTTCCAGCACCATTTTTCCACATTTTTGTCACTTTTTGGATCTTTTCTTCGAAGTAGTGCCCATGCCTTATTTTTGATCCTTTACATCTACAAATCAACACTTTAAGGTCAGTTATGGACACAATATAGGCACATATGACACTATTTTATTGGATTTTAAGCCCTAAATGAGTCAAAATTCCTGACTCATCAACACCCACAATTTAAATTTTTGCTTGTCCTTGAGTAAATGCAGAAACCAATCAGTTCAAAATCAATGTGTACAAGTAGTACTCACTAAGAACCAACATGAAAGTGCAACCAAGTTTCAATCTCAACATGAAATATTCAATTATGCACTCAAAGCTGCAAACAATGACTAGTCAATCTCAATTAGAGTTCATGCTCACATTAAATGCAATTCATGCTCACATTAAATGCAATTCATGCTCAACGAACGTATTAGTATGCCCTCACATCAAGAATGATTCCATGCTCTCTCAAAGCTAATCAAAGACTAACTTTAAGGAATAAAAAACAACTCTCACGCTCTCAAAGAGAAAAACATGCACAATTTCACCCATAGGCTTGCTCGTATTTTCCAACCAACATATCAATTGGCTCATGCAAGATTAAAAAGGTCTTTCAAGGCTTGTAATAGGGTTGAGCGCATGGGTATGATCATTTTGGTTTAGTGACTCTTCCTTCTTGAAGCATAGATCAAAGTCAATTCCCTTCCTTTTCTTTCATTTTTCTCATGTTCACTACTCACCCTTGGTCTATTCATAGCACATAAAACTCATTGATATAGCTCATCAGATCACCCTTGATCTATTCATAGCCCACAAAAATCATTGATATAGTTCATTGGATACCTCTTTTATTTCCAAATGAAACACAACTTGTTTCTTCATTCATTTCTTTTCTTCTCTTACTCTTTCTTTATATGGGGGGCTTCTATTGTTTTTGCAATTATGTACACAAGAGTGATTTTCACAAACTATTCACCTGAATTCTTTCCTCATCTTTAACACACCCCATCCAAAGTTGGCTATTCAAAACACCTAATGCTTCAAAAAGGTTATAGGTAGGAAGGACAATGGAATTAAAAAAAATAGTTTAAACAATCGAGTTCATCCAAAGAAAAGGCTAGGCTTAAAAGGTGCCAAACTAGGTTCACATGCTCACAAGGAAGTCATAAGAAGGCATAACAATTAGGTTCACTCTTCAAACATTTGTGCCTAAGATCACTTCTTTCAATCACCAATGCTAATCAATTGGACCAACAGGGCAAGTTCCAGGTGTCCTAATGCACATCTTTCAAGTAAACCTCAGCACACATGGCATTCCAATATGGATATCAAATATAATTCTACAAATTAAGCTCATGTGAAATGATTATTGTAAGACTCAAAATTAACATTTAACTAGTCACAATGAGATGACAAGAGTTCATATAAGACTTATGCAACCTATTTTACCTCATTGGACTCACACAAATGCGTCGCTCATCAAGGGTACTATTCAAGCCATTGATATTGATCAAAATCGAATCCTGAATGTACAAGTGAACATTAGAGAACATCCATAGCAATGTAAGAGGGAGAACAAGTTCCAAAACCAAATATATACAACCCATAAAAATAACAAAGTTATATTTAAAGTCCCAAATGGCTACAAGCAAATGGCTAAGTACCTAAGGTACCCTCGCCCTACCAAAAAGAAAAATGTAGAGTCCTCAATGCAAAATAAGACATAAAAATAAAGAGAGTTAGAGATAAGGATCCCCTGTCAGGTTAAGCCTAAGGAGATTTCTGGACCACAGACGCGTCCTCAACTAGGGCAACACTGCTTGGTGTCTCTCTAAGAAAGGTAGAGGCTGGCTAAATAGGAAATAATTATGTAATAGAGCAAACAAAACCATATAAAGCTGGACATCCTCAAATTAACAAGTCCCTCATATGTTTCCTTAGAAAGATGCTATGTCTCACCTATGTCCTCATCATCAGTCTCAGGAGGACATAATGCATCAACCTCGGTAGCATCAACATTAATTCTAGTCATTAAAGTTGGAAGGACCTCAAAGCTAGAAACCCCATGTACCAGAGGTAACTCTGAACTCGGAACCTTGAGAGAATCAACACCATCCCATAGCATGGAAATGTCCACATCTCGCTTTCGCTCCTCATCTCAAGTAATGAGAGTATACAAATGACATGTAAACTCAGACAAAGTAGAACATTATCCCGTCACCTTCTCATGTATAAGGAAAGGGCAGCCTCAATAGGTGCAGCGATCATGGTGGGGAAGAAGCCCCATATCTCGAGGACCTCACATCCGCCGAATGGGTAAGGTTGCCCATATGGTAAAGCACAAACAGTATAAGTAGAGGTCAGAATGTGGTAGTAGGAGGAGAAACCTCAAAAGTAGAAGTAGTAGATGTACCTGGTGTATTAGAACAAGGAGTAGTACCTACCTCTAGAGACTCTTTATCTACTATTGGTGTCGTGTCAATCGGTGTCTGTCATGCCCAACCCAGTAGGCCGTGACTGGGGTCCGACCTGGACCCCTGTATACATAATTATCAGATGTAATAATTGATATAAGAACTATACATAAGAACCCCTGTGGAGAATAGCATTTTTATCTACATGTAGCCTCTTTCATTTGTATCTTATCAAAAAAGGGCGTGCAAGCTGACAAGGCTGCCATAGCATCTTAACATTTACCATGTATCATGTGGACATAACTGAACAGAACTTACACATACAACCCACATACATATCTACAGACCTCTAAGAGTATTAACTGTAAAATATGGTGGGACAGGGCCCCCGCCGTACTCCTGAATAAATAAATATATACATTAAAAGATCAGCACCAAAAGCTAGGCTCCAGAACAGTGGAGCACTTCCGATGTAGCTGAGTGGAAATCCTAAGTTGGCAGATCCCTGAAATGAATATACGTACTTGAGGGCATGAAATGCAGCCCCCCTAAAAAAGGGGGTTAGTACGATATATGTACTGAGTATGTAAGCATAAAACCTTATAAAGAAGTTACAGTTGAAATAGGGATACAGGGAACAAATATGACAGTTAACAATCATTGAGCCTGCATCTTAGGACAAGTAGTCATATATATTATCATACACTGTACCCGGCCCTCTAGTGAACTCGATGTCATAATTGTCTTATCATATCATCATATTATCAAGTCATTATCTTTTTTCATCATGTATATTACCTCATCATGTCATCATATACGACATCATATCATTGTATACGGTATAATCTTATCGTATATGTCATCATATTATATCCGGTCCATTATGAGGCTTGGGGTCACAAATGTATCACTATATTTTCATATACATGCCTACATAAAGTATTCGGCCCTTTAGTGAGGGACTCGGTAAAAAGAGTAATGTACATATCATATCGCACTCGGCCTATTATAGGACTCGGTGCCATTATCATATAGTAAAATATGTCGAGGAACATTCACCCCGATCCATATTTTTATCATATCATCATATATATATCCATTTCAAGTCGCGATGAATTATTATATTATCGCATATCCACATCATCATATCATCACATGCGGCATTTCATCATCACATGTGGCATAATACCATCCTCACATACACTGCCCGACCCGGGACCCAGTGAAAGAAGTAGTAAAACTGTGCACGATAATGTCCCGACCCCCTTATGGGACTCGAAAATAATGGGTTACAGTATGTATGAGTAGAGTAGTGAGAAACTATATACAATTTAAATCACCTTCTGAGACTCAATGAAACAGTCAAGTGAACCGACACCTAAAGACCAGGAAAGTAATTATCCGAAGTACCCTTTAGATGTTATTAGAGATTACATCAATTGGGGCCTCGTGAATCACAGACATATATCAAGACAATGCCACATAGCTTATGTAACCAAAGACACAACTTATGCAGTCAGAAACATAACTCATGCAATCAGAGACACAACTTATGCAATCAGAAACATTTATCACTATAGAGCCATTAGGAAGAGGAGTTGGTATCTCCACTTACTATTCACTATATAGAAGGCTCGAGAATAGTAGTTTAACTACTTTTCAAACCTTTAATATTCAAAAGTGACTACAAGTCACGAGTTATACCCAGAACTTATAAGTGGAGTCACCTCTAAATCCATGTCCTATATTACTTATAGTCCAGTCTTTCTAGAAGTAGGAAAGAACAAGCTTCACATGTACTACTTTTCATCACATGGAAGACTTGAAAGGTAATGACTCAACTTGTTACAGGAGTTCTAATCAGTAGGAAGTGAACAAGAGTCTTAACTCATACTCAGAGATTTAAGAATGGAATAGCTCCCAATTTCACATACATTATACTTACATCCAGACATGCCAAAAGAAAAAAATGGTAGCTTCACATACCTCTTATGGATTACTCTTAACCACACTTGCCTCGTTATCTCCTTAACCTATTAACATGAAAGTAATACTAAGATTAATAACCTTTCACTTTCCAATTTCCAAATCTACAACCAAGCACCCATAGGAATCATTTCCTTATCCATTTCCTTCGACTAGTTTATTACTAGTTCCAAAGTTAGCGGAAATTGGGAAGAATCTCTCCTATAACTTGCCCTATCCAAACTTCCATTTTAACCTCCAAACCTTAGCAGACACATTAACAATAACAACCAGCAGCTATACAACATTGAATTACTACAATACAACTCAATACAAGTTCCTAACGACTCGCCCAAAATCATGATACCAAAATAAGGTTTTTAGTCTTCATTTCATACAAACTTTGACCACACATAACGGAGGGTTGTGTGGCTGAAACCAGCAGCACCCACACCCCTTTTCAAAAACTTTCCAGCCCTGCAACACGTAACCAAATCATCTCCAACTGCAGCACCACAACCACAATACACTACTCGACTTCGATTTAGCTAAAATGGCTTCAACTTAGTTTGTTTCTCACGTCAAGTATACTTATGCAATTTTCCTAATTTTAGCTTCATTTAATAAATTTAATATACTCCATAACAACATCATTAACTCCAACTTGAAAGGGAGGACCTTACCTTGCCAGAACTCGCCAAAATTCACCTCGAAAGTTTCTTAATCGCAGCTGAAACTTCATGGTTGTTCGTTACCCTTTTGGTGCTGCTCCAAATAGTAAATTTACATTATTAAAACCTTCCTTTCATCATAGTACACCATAGATAATTAATTCATGGATAAAAAGTCGGGGCTTACCTTGCTTGGAGCCAAACCCGCAGCTCCTCTCTTTCTCCACTCTAGTTTTTCTCCAAAATTCCAAGTTTGAAAGATGAGAAATGAAACCCACGTAGCTAATACCCTTTCCAATAGGTCGAGATTACCTTACAGAATTAATTTACGGACCAAAACTCGAAGCCCTATGTTGGGGCAGCCATGGTCGTAGGTGTCACGGCTTGAACTCCCTTTTTCTCTTTTCTAGTTTTCTCTAAGTTAATCTTTAAGAAAAGGATAAACAATGACTTGCTCTTAGTCATAAAATGACCTTTATAGCTTATCTTTGGAGGTGACACGTAGCATCCCCTAAGGGTGACACATGTCTAACTCCTAGGGATGTTGTGCCACCTCATGCCATGTAGCCACCCACATGCTGCCATGTGGCAGGGTAGGGTCCACCCAAGTAGGTGGGTCGCCTACTTAGCCCAAGTAGGTGCATCACCTACTTGTTTCTTTTTGGTGGGTTCATAATCTCGTCTTACTTTAAGAACCTATGTAGTCCTTGCTACTTAAGCTTGATATGTGCTCCAGGAGCTTAATTATGCAAGACATCCAAGTCAGTAGCTTACGCAAGCACGTCGAGTTCCACGACTCGTTATTTGGCCTTTAACTCTTTTCCAATCCTTCTAACTCTTTTTCCAACCTTCCCTATTATGGGACATCACATCCTTTCTTCCTTAGAGTCATTTGATAACACTATAGATAATATGGATCACGTGGAAACTTTTAAGAAGCTTAAGGAAATGTTCTGAAGTACAAAAGTATGGGGTATAACAGTGTCAGTCTCATCCGTGCCCCAACAACTCTCAGATAGTCCACTTGAATACAGCAGATGTCACTAGAAAACACCGGGACACTCAAATAATAGTAGTATCAACAAATAGGATCCCGCCCCACTAACAAAGATCAGTGATCAACACAAGAAAGGCAATAAAGTCTGTAGCTGCTTAGCGCTCAATAGAATCTACAAAATAATGGTTGAACCTAAGTTCAATCTCTGCTAATCAATGATACTCCTTAATAGTGTCGCCTTGGGGTGGCGAAAGACTGACTTGTTCAAGGATGTCATAAGTGTACTACTGATAAAACCAAACCAATACCGAGTGGCAATATTGATGTCCTTCTTCTCTATCACAACCCCTCTTCAATCCATAAAGGGGTAACATCATAAATCAATAGGTCCAACCACCCCTTCAAGTTGTTCAAAGACTGTAGTAATAAATTCAAGAAGGAATCTAGGTGATTCATCTCACAACCCAATGCCTCATTGATGTCTGAGGTACTACATTGTACAATCATACAATGAACTTCCACTAATTTTAAAGGTCTAAAGTAATACCCTTTTTCTTCTTCGGGAGACAATGAGTGTAGGCCTCATAGATCTCCTAGAACCAAGTCGGGACATAAGAAATCTGAGCTTTAGTGAACCACTTGAACTTGTGAAATTGGATCATCTGCCAAATGTCTGAGTACCTGTCGACTACTCCATCAGTAGAGAGTCGTTTCTTCACAAGAATCGTGCAAAGACCAGTGATTTATAATTGTTTCTCCTTAGAGAGAAAAAGAGAGTTAAATGCAAATAAAGAGAGCTTCCAAAGAAGATTAGCGAGCTACAAGAAGCTCGCCAAAAATTCCTACAGTGATTAACAACTTCTGCACAAAAAGGGCGATCAAAAAACCCCTTTTTGCGACTCGTAAACCATTAGGCAATCACAAACTTGCTTGTTGATATACCCACATATGAAATACAATCCAATTTTTCAAAAATATCAGACCCAACATGAAATATTCAGCCACTAAGCACAAGTTAAGCTCTAATTATCTACCCACATGATGAAATACAGCATAGGTACTCAGACTTCCCTATGATACAAATCCAAACATAACAAAACGATGTATTCTCCCTTAAGAGTGATGTCACCCATATATAATCGGGCACACACATTTATTTCACGGGTATAGGATGGGAAAACTAGTTTATTTCGTAGGTATAGGGTTACTCAGATTTCACCCATACCTCCATAACTCAGACCCAATCAATTTCAATTAAAATGAACCCATTGAAAACCTATTTCGACCAATTAAAACATAGAACCATTCAGAATTTGAGACTTAGGCATACAAAGCAAAAACTTCACAATATCAACCTATAAATTTGGGTATTCATTGACAAAAGTAGTAGGTGATGAGGTCAAATCAAGAGTTACACCACAATCGAGCAATAATATCAAATTTTCAATCACACCAATAGTGGGTATTGAGGGCAAATCAAGAACACAGGGCAATCACTTAGCAATTAGACATGGGCTAGTAAGAAATAGAAACACCAACCTTTGAATCACAGTAGAAGATGAAAGAGAAAGCAAGAGAGATCAGGAGATTTGAGTCCACCCAAAATGCACAAAATAATGATGAGCAAATGCAAAAGACTTGAAAAAAAAGTAAACAATGAAGGTGAACAGTATAAGGAAGAAAAAGGAGCAGAATTTGAAAAGCATAGGATTTAAACAGGCAAAAAGGCCTTTTTCACTTTTCTTGGTAGCAAAAGGCGAGATCTTACTCGTCGCCGATAACTCGGTGAGTCGCGATTTGATTCTTTACTCGCCAAATGTAGCATCTATGTAAGACCATGTACAAACACAATCGATGAGCCCTTTAGAGCTCGCCAAGATAGGTTGGCAGATCCCTTTTGTTGCACACCTCGCCAAAAGCATCATATATTACTGAGCAACCTGAGTAGCCTAAAGTATAAGATGTGGCGAGCTTATTAACCAACTCAGGGGGTCGCCAAAGTTGACCTTGATCGCCACAAACTCCTGCAGCCTCTGAGTATTCTAAACATTGAAAAGTGCGAGAAAAAGCGTGCTCGCCCAGTTGAGTCGACAACTCACCAAGAGTGGCAGAGCTTGCTTAAAATTCCTACAGCTCTTACACCTTTTGATTCAGAAATTGAGAGATCCAAGACTGACTCTCTCTTCCAACTACGTGTATCGCCTTTCATGCTTCCAATTCGCCAATCTTCCATTTTTATGATTTCCAACTTCAACCTACATACTTAACACATGTTATTCAAAAACACTTTAAGACTTGGATTGACTCCTAAGAAGCTCCTTAGTTTACGTCATGGAACGATGTGGATACACATTTTAGCGTCATCTAATTACACTACATCAATTATTCCCTCACCCGAGCCTTCTCCAAAATACAATATTAGCCTTTGCCTATTGAATTTAAGCCTCGATCCATTATTATTATCTACTTCAATGACTCCATTTTCAAATACACGTGTTACTTTGAAAGGACTAGACCACTTTGATTTTAGCTTTTTGAGAAAGAATCGTAGATAAGAATTTTAAAGTAACACAAGATCACCAACTCTAAATTCCCATTAAAGAATTCGAGCGTCATGCCATTTTTTCATTCTCTCCTTGTAAAAGGCTGAGCTCTCATAGACCTCGAAGTAAAAATTCCTCCAATGCGTGAAGTTGATCAACTCTATTCTTTAATGCAATTTCCTAATTTGAATTTCATGGACTTCAATGCCCACAAGGCTTTCTCCACCGAAAAATAACAAGCCTTACCAAACACCAATTGATAAGGTAATATGCCAATCAGTGTCATACATGCAGTTCTACCTTCCCACAAAGCGTCATCTACCTTCCAATACTATTCAGATCTATTTGCATTCAACTATCTTGGCTAAGATCCCCCTGATCTCCTGGTTTAATACTTCAACTTGTCCACTCATTTGCAGATGATAGAGCATGGAAACCTTGTGCTTTACACCTTATTTACTCAGTATCAATTAAATACGTGATTGTAAAAATGAGAACCACCATTACTAATGATACCACACAGAGTGCCAAACCTATTGAATAATACCTATTGAGGAATTGAAGAACAATATGCCCCTCATTGTTAGGTAAGGCCACCGCCCCTTCTACCCATTTTGAAACATAGTCCCAAGATATACTTGTTCCCATTGGAACTCAGAAAATGACCCATAAATTGATCCCTCAAACATCAAACAACTCTACCTGTAGAATAAGAGTGAGAGGTAATTCATGTCACCGAGACACGCCTCCTTTTTTTGGCATTGTTCATACTTCTTAACAAGAGAGTTGGCATCTTAATATAACATAGAAAAATAATATCCCCTTTAGAGTACCTTAACAGTTGTAACCTTTATATATAAAGATAAATAAGTGGTTATATATAAAGGTACAAGGGGAATTGATAATTCTCTACTTGACTTCCTATCTAGGGAATACTTAATTACTTAAACATGCATTATTTTGCAGCTTTCGTTGATGATAAAGAACTTATTACCATCTTAAAGGTAATTCCTTTAGGAAAGGAT
This sequence comes from Solanum dulcamara, assembly GCF_947179165.1. Lineage (NCBI taxonomy): Eukaryota > Viridiplantae > Streptophyta > Magnoliopsida > Solanales > Solanaceae > Solanum > Solanum dulcamara. Next base: position 44,028,804 of record NC_077240.1, read on the forward strand.
ATTCAGATGATGATTCTGGATAAATTAATCGCTGAAATTATTAGAGAAGAAATGCAACCCCTTAACTTCTCTATTCACTCTTATAAAGATGACGATGGTATTTATTATCTAAACACAGATGTTTATTTTGAATTCCATTAACCTGGTTTGTTATATCTGAATAATGACAAACCCTCCTTGGTCTATAATACGAGGACGAGGCAATAAAGTCAGAGGCAGGGAAAGATCAGCCCCTTCGCAAAGGTCGTCATATGGCTCATCCTCATCTAATAATTTTTCAGTCTTACGATTGGAAAATAGGAGTTTGATAAACTCAAAGGTAGGCAAAACATCTTCTTCGTCAGCCCCAAAGGAACATACTCCTTCTATAAATCTAGAAGATATTCCAGAAGATAGTCCATTATATGGGCAAATTAAAGGCATACTTGGAATCTCAAAAGCAAAAAGATATTTTTGCTTCTATGGTCAAAGAGGTCGATGACAATAAAAATTATGAAGAAAGACCTGCAAAAGAAATTAAATATTTTTTAGAAAACTCAAATATTCAGAGAAGTGATGAACCATAGAAGATATTCCAAAGGTACTTGGTATGGGGATTATTTCTCAAGAGAGTCATATAAGACTCGAACTTATTACGAAACCATCTTGATAAGAATGGGGAGTGTTGAATTTCAACACTTCATAATAGAAGAAAATGTTTATAACTTTTCTAAGGTAATAATCAAACAGATTATATATGTGGAAGAGTGGGGAATCTCCACAATGAATGAAAGAAAGGTTTGAGTCAATAAAATGAACATAAATCTGGATTTTATCATTGTTTATATTGATGATATTTTGGTATACTCCAAAACTTTTAAAATTCATATCAAGCATCTTGATATTTTTAAGAAAATTGTTATACAAAATAGTTTGGTTCTCTCTAAATCAAAAATGAGTTTATTCCAAACTAATGTCTGCTTTCTTGGATATAATATTTGTCGAGGGAAGATTACCCCTATTCAAAGATCTATCGACTTTGCTTCCAGATTTTCTGATGTTATAAAGATAGAACTATGCTTTAAAGATTTTTGGGAAGTTTAAATTATATTTTTCCTTTTTACAAAAATCTATCTAGAGATTTATATCTAAATTATGTCTAGATGCAAATTTAACAGCATGAGTAGTTTTTTCATAAAACCTAGAAGGTATTAATCCTTCTTGAATACAACTAACATCTGCTCTGCTATCTATCATTGTAGTGTTAGTGATGGTAAACTCATTAGGGGTAGGTCGAAGAAATATTGGGGAGAGGTGATTAGACAGAACATGGCGTAGCTACAACTTACCGAGGACATGACCTTAGATAAGAGGGTGTGGAGGACTCATATTAGGGTAGAAGGCTAGTACAAAGTCTCATTATTCTTCTGTATTAGTAGCGTATTAGCGCACTATAATTTTTTATGCTCTGATTTCTATTATTATCTATTACTTTTTGTACTTTGATTACTCTATTTTATCTGTGTCGCCTTCGTTATTTGCTTTCTCATATCGCTTTGAACTTCTTAGCCTTATCTGACCTCTTTTTATGCTTCTATTGAGCTGAGGGTCTCTCGGAAATAGCCGTCCTACCTAGGTAGGAGTAAGTTCTGCATACACTTACCCTCCTCAGACCCCACGTTGTGGGATTTCACTAGGTTGTTGTTGTTGTTTAATATACCACTTATGAGCAGTGACAATTTTTAACATTCCCAAAAAGGAATTTTTTTAGAGGATTCAATAACTTTCTCTACCTCATCATCAACCTTACCTTTTTCTTTATCAGTAGGAGGCGTTGACTCAGAATCATCTTTATCATCCTTCTCTAGTTGAGAAATCCTATGATCATAAATTATTTGATTCTGTTTAAGAGATTTAATATCATCCTTTAGTTTTTCTACTTCGATTTTTAAATCATCTAAAGAAGTATCTCTAACCATAGTATCTGCTTTCTTATCAAGACGAGCAAGAACTTCTATTAAAGAATAAGGTTTTGAATCAAGATTAATTTTTTGATTTAGAGGGTTTAAAGGATTTAGAAGATTAGGAGCTGGATGCCGAAGCCATATTAATAATTTTACTCCTCATGGTTTCATCAAAGGTCTCCTTTAATAATTCTATAACATTTTTAGAAGTAATTGTATTGACATTCAAATCTTGAAATTGTGATTGAAGTTTTTAAAACTAATCAGTTTTGCAAGGACAATTATCACCTGTATAATTGGTACCACAATTAGTAGATGAAATATCATTATTATCAGAAAAATCTGTCAGATCTTTCAGATCTGGAGTCAGTTTCAGAGTAATAATCGGATTCTGAACTAGAAGTGTATAATAATTCATAGACTTTATCATGAAGATCTTCTTTAAGTTTTAAAGACTTGAACTTTTGAAGCTTGCAATTTGGAGTAATATGCCCATATTGACCATATTCATAGCACTTATTTTTGCTAAGGTCTCTTTTAGAATCGTTTTTGGTAAATCTATTAGATTTTCGGTGAGCTTTTCTACCTTCACGCTTTTCTTTATTTTGACGAGAGCGGCGATGCTTTCTACAAGTTCTATCTAGGTTATATTCTCTAGAACGTCGAGATTTGTTAGATCGTTTAGCCTTTTTATTAGAAGGGCCATCAACAGTGAATTGAGTGCAGAAATCTCCAAGTTGAGATCGCTCCCTTTTGCTGTTAACTTTAAGTTATTGAGCTAGTTTAAGATTGTTACACAGATTTAATCCTTCTTAAGTACAAGTGTCAATTAATTGACCATAAGTAAACTGATCATAATGAATAGCAGAATAGTTTCCTAAGAGTCTTCCTAACTCTTTTGGCAAATAAAGGGGAAAGGCCATCAATAAATTTGGTCTTCCAGTAAGTAAGATTACTTTTGGGTAAATCCATTACTCGATTTAAAAAAAGGTATTTTTATATCACCTAAATTCTCCTAAATGTCTACAACGAAGTCCATTTAGAAGGGCTTGAAGAGTTTCATTTTGGTTGGTAAATCTACCATAAAAATGTTCTATAATAGTGAGGAACAGTGTATAAACTGCATCTTGTCGAATATTTTTGACTGGTTGTTGGGACTTTCCTTTTTTAGAAACGACTGCCTTAGTAGCTATTTCTCGTTTAACTGAGGTAGTAATAGAAGTGCGAGCTTCAGCTGATAAGAAACTATCCCACCAACCTCGAAGTTGGCTGGTAAAGCCTCTAACAATCATCTTGCAAGTGGTATGATCAGAATTGTTATTAGTGGATTGATAAATAGTCGCATACATTAACATGCGATGCAGAAGAATGGAGACTTATCTATCAGTTAAGCTATTTAGATTTTATTCAAAAATTTGATCACCGTTGTAACATATAATAGATTGAATCCAATCTCTTTCCTCTATTAAGACAGCTTGAGGAGTAGGAAGCAGATAATAATAAGTTAACATAGATGGTTTAGTAGCATATCTGCTCGTTTTGATAAGCCTAGCCTTTTCGTCTCAATAACTTCGATATCGGCCCCCATCTAGTATAGGCTTAAGTTCTGAAATATCTTCTTCAATTGGGAAATTATCAATCATATCAATAGGTTTTGCGTTTAAATTTGAAAGTTTCTTATCAAAAAGTTTTTCTAAATTATTTAATTATTTTGATTTAAATTTTTTTACTTCGATTGGTCGTTGAATATGAGTAGGAATATCAGTAAATGGTTTACTTTCAGAAGTGGAGGCACTCTCAGTTAGTTTGCCCATATTCAGAGTTTTAACCAAAGTAATTAACTCATCGAGTTTTGTATCGAGAGAACTAATATGTTCGCCAATAACTTTAACATATAAACTCAAATAATTATTTTGAGCAATCAAATTATTGATTTCACGAATGCTAATTTTAGCAACATCATTATCAATGAATTTTTGAAAAGGTGAGAAAGTGAGACCTGTATTATTAGATAAAATAAAAAAAAATTGAAGAGGGTAAATTGACTTTGTAATATTACCACTACCATCTTTGAAAGTCCTTTGTTCTAAATCCTTTATATATAAAGGTAAATAAGTGGTTATAAAGCATGGAACAAAGTACATAATTTGATTATGTAAAGAACAGATTTCATAAAACTCTTGAGAAATATTATTTAAGTCGTCTTGACTATAAGTCTCAAAAAACCAAGTTTTAAACTTGTTCCATTTGGTTTGATGAAATTCCTTTAGAATATGTTGACGTGCCAGGGATCCTAGACTAAAATCAATTTGGTGAGTTATCATTATTCAAATTTTATTTCGATTTGACACCTTATTAGGGTCAAAATTCATTTCGGATGCAATTGGTCCTATATCGGACAACTTATTAGTTGCTTGGACAATATTAGTTGTAGGATTTATTTTAACCCTTTCAACTATTCTTTCGCTCAAAGTATCACTAAGAGTATGTAGAGATAAAGCTCTATTTCTAGCTGGACTATAAATAGGGGTATCAGGAGTTATAGGGGAAATATGTTGTATCTCAGGCAAAGATCTATAATCTGAAAAAGATCGTCTGTTATAAATAGGAGATTTATAAATTGGAGATTTATCAGCGAACTGAATACAAATCTTACCATCAGGATTTTGAGTGATATGAGAATATTCACTATTTGTCAAATCATTTGTGACCTGACTTGGGGATATAATCGAGTCCAAAGTCCATGTAGTTGGGAAATTAATTTCTTCCCACCTAATGGGTCTCCGAGTAGTGACTTTAGACTTTGTAAAATTAATTTCGACTAATATAGTCTGATTAGATGTATTATAAAATTTACATCTAGAATTCAAAGTAGATAACATTTTGAAATAAATTCTATAAGATAAACATATAAGTTCAGAACCTGGAACATAGTTATAACCATGTTTTTTAACATTTAATGTTAAGGTATCAAGAATATTGACATCAGATAAGGACAATTGAAGATTAGGTTGAGTATTGAAGTAAACTGGACCATATGTCATAGTAGATTCAAACGAACCCATCAACGATTGTTTGAAATTTAGATCTCTAGCATCTCATAAAGTAGCTAGAAATATTTCAGGTAACCCTTTAAGAGTTAAAGGCTTAAAAGCAATCTGAACCATGCTGATATACATAAAATTGAATTTAGATCTATATGAATCAATATCTCATTTATTTAATAAACAAATAGTTTGCTCATCAGAATTAAGAGCCAAAGATTGTTCAGTTATTTTTATTAATTGTTTGGCTGAAAAATTATCAAACCATCTATAATCATATATGGTTTTAGTATCAACTTTTGAAATAGTCCATTTATTTAATGAATCAAGGTTTTGAGGTACATTTACCTCTTCTAATCTAGTACTTTTAATACTAGTTTCTCCAAGATCCATAAGAAAGAAATCATATCTATGTTGACTATTTCAGATTTGTTACATATACGCCATGGGGATAACGATTCCCTCAATACAGCTTAACTTCGTCAAGCCTGTACGAGTAGTAAGGAGGTCTAGATTTAGTTGGTTGTTGACTTACACCACCACTGCTTGCTAGACGAAATCAATAAGGTAGTGCCGGAATCGGCTGTACCGTCATCTCAGAACCAAGTCAAGAAACTATGATAAAAATTCCTTATATTTTAACCGAGTCTGGTCTTTCATGATGAATATATAATAAAACGTAGATACCCAGCATATATTTGAGATTTTTAGCCGGACATGATCACGGCTATGGAGAAATATATAAAATTAAAAGTAAAGACTAAAAATTAAAAATACCTTACTCCGAAGGCTATGCCAATCTGAAAGCTTTATTTCTTCAAACTTATATTACTAGTGGAGTGTTTACAGAGAGAGAGAACTCAAAAACTCTTAAAACTTCTAAAACTTTTGTCTAGAAATGAAAAACAAATGCCTTTTATATAAGAGGGCTAATGAGACATAGATAATAAAATTGGGTCCCTTGTATGGGTCCCTAATACAGTATATCTATTGTTAATATACAGTATTTTTATTGTTGTCAAAAAAATTATTTTCTCTATTTTTATCTGGCTTGGAATGTATCCTCTCATAATCCGATATCTTTTTAATCTTTTAAGGATCCGGAGTGATCGCCTCATTCTGCTTTTCCCTTACCCTTGACAGCTAACTTAAGGAATTCTTCCTTATCCTGTAGTGAGTGGGAATGCCATCTTCACAAAAGTTGCCTTCGTATGGAAGAGTCACAATATTCTTTTTCTATTGCAGAAAGCACTAGGGTGATCGGCACAAATATCAATGGCCAGTTGTTCAGAAATTAATTTAATTTTTTCCTATACTTTAGTAGGACGTAATGTATCAAAAATATTTAAATTGTATATTTTCAATTGTAAAGAATCAACATGCTTTTATTTCATATTAATTAAAGCATTAATATATCTAGTAACTGATTGAGTTATGAATGAAAACGATATCTCCTTATTTTTATAACTAGTAATAAATCCTTTTGAATCTATTTTTAAAAAAGAATAGATAATATTAATAAAAACAATTTCAAATATAATTGGAGGATGCATTTCTCCGTTTAAATATGAATCGAATCGAATATTTTATTCAATCTTGTTTGAAGGACTTCATTCGCTCATTTACTACTTCTAATTATATTTATAATAATCGATAAATATTTAGTGGAGACTAAAAATATTAGAGTAACTTTTCACAAACTTAAATACTGGTTTATCATTTTCTCGACATTAGGAGCCCATACTAAACGACATAGTAAACTTTTTCTTGGTCAGTTCTTCAGGGTGAACGAATAAAGAGGTGCCAAAACCCACAAGAGAAAAATCAGTGCAAACCAGCTCTCGATGGAAATGGCGGCAGCGTCGTCGTCGGCGACGGAAAGTGGGGTAACGGAGAGAAGGGGAATACCAGCGGCGGCATTTGTTGAAGATGTTCAGTCCTATCTCAATCAATCTGGGCTCGATGTCAACTCTGCTCTTGCCTTTCTCCAAGAAAGGTCTCTCTCTTTCCTGTGTAATCCATCTCAGTATATGATCTCTTTGGTAATTAATGCTATTGATTTTTGTTACTTGATATGTCAGTGATTCGTATAGTTTAGGATTTTAGGTTCAGTTTATGAGTTTTTTGTTGGTCTCTTTGGTGTTTTGTACTTCAGGGATTACTTAATTAGGAGTTATGGTCTTCTATGATGTTAAAGTTTCAATCTTTAGGGATCTTATGATTGCTTGGGAATATCATTTACATAAATTTTTGGTTTGCTGGAGGGTTTTGACATGAGTATCTGATTTTCTTTGTTTTTGTTTTGTCTATTTACTTCAGGTTTTGCTTAATTAGATATAAGTTGTACTCTACGATGTGAAAGTTCCATTCTTTAGGGATTTTATAATTGCTGGGATACTTGTAACTTCTTGTGTTATTAAGTTTGAGCAAATCAAATTTGGCGGCTGGGTGTAATGGACAGTTTTGGCTTCACTTTATGAGTTTCATGGTTTTGTTTTGTATTCATTTTCTTCAGGTTCCTTACTTATAAATTAGTTTTTTTTGCTATATGTAGGATTTGAGCTATAGCTGAGCTCAATCCATGAGTAATTCCGTAGAACAGAGAGAAGAGAAAGAAGAAAATAAGAGAGTGTAGGAAGAAGATTGATATTCATATATTCGATAAAAAATGACAAAATGTAGTACAAACAACTAATAAGGACACTTTCCAGCTAATGTGTAGAGGACATGTGGCATTCTTTTGGTAGGAAACATAAATCACAAAGGACTACTAATGCAATTACATGAAATATCATATTCTGGAAATACAGAATGGCTAAAACATAATAATGTAAACTACATGGGCCAACAACTAAGTGTCTTGGGCCTTTCCTTCTCTTGGGCTCAAATGGTTGGTTCCTGGTATTCTCATATCATGACATTCCCACCCCCCTTAAGATCCTTGTCTTCAAGGATCACCAATTCAGAATCTCAGATAGCAGGAAATTGTAATCTTCCCAAGTTGCCTCCTCTGAGAGAAAATTAGCCCACTATACTAACACTTGAGTCACCGGTGCATTTCCTTTCTTCACAATTCTACTATCTAATATGGCTACTGGTTCAACAAGAGGCTGGCCATATGCTGATCATAAAGGTGGATCAAGAGCAGGGATCGCATAAGCGCCAATCTTTTGCTTCAACCGGGAAATATGGAACACAATTCTTGCTGATGAGGGAAATTTCAATTCATAAGCGACAACATAGCTTCCTGATCACTAGATAAGGGCAATAGTATTTAGAAGTCAGTTTCAGGTTGCTCCTCAATGCAACAATAGTATGCCTGTAATTTCAAGTATACGCCGTCCCCAGCTTCAAATTCTCTTTCAGTCCTGTTCTTCTCAGCAAAGAACTTCATCTGTGCTAAGCTTACTTTGAGTGCCTTAGCCATAATCTGTCTTTCTTGGAGCCACTGGTCCACCTCTGCTACCTTGGATTGAGCCACCTTCTCAAATGACAATTGTGGAGGATCATAGCCATACATCACTTTAAATGGAGACATCTTAATGGCAATATGGTAATTGGAATTGTACGAAAATGCAGCTAGTGGAAGCCATTTGTGCCAATCATTTGGCTTATTACTACACATGCATCTCAAGCAGTTCTCTGGACATTTATTTACTCTGTCAGTCTGCCCATCAGTTTGGGAAGGTAATCAGAGCTGAACTTCAATTCACTCTTAAGGTCCTTCAGCAGTTCCTTCCAGGAAAGATTTAGAAACTCTTTATATCTGTCACTATGTCACTTACTATACTTTGGGGTAGACCATGGAGTTTGCACACATTCTTCATAAATATTTTAGCAATTTGAACAACATTAATAGATGTGCTAAATACAAAAAGTGAGCATTCTTACTGAATCTGTCCAGAATGACAAAGATAATATCCTTGCCTTCAGACTTGAAGAGGCCTTCAATAAAATCCATGGTGATGTGCTCTTATGGTTTGTCTAGTACATGAAGTGGTAGCAACAACCCTGGACTGCTGGACAAGCCACTTGCATCTTTTGCAAATGTCACACTCTAGCACCACTTTCTTGATGTCAGCATGACATTTTGGCCAGTAAAAAACAACTTTAATCCTCTTCATTATGGCTGATACCCCTGAATGACCACCAACTCTAGAAGAATGAATATGATGCACCGGTTGTTGTCTCAGGTCAGTCTGACTTCCCACCCAAATCCTGCCTTTGTATCTGAGTGCCCTGACTCACGGTAACATCAGCAACTGTAGTGGGGTCAATCACTGCTTGAGCTATTAGTTGAGTCACTTCTGGCTCATTTTCATTACTCCTGCTCACTTCCTCCATCCATTTAGGCTGTATTTGAGAGATTAAACAACAGAGCTTGGGTCATCTTGTACTCTTGATAAAGCATCAACTATAGTGTTTTCAACCCCCTTCGTGTTGTGAATCTCATAACTTAACCCCATCAATTTGGACTTGTCCCTTATGCTGCAATGAAGTGGTGTCTTTTGTTCCTGGAAGAAGTTAAGACTAAAGTGATCAGTCTTAGGGGGTGTTTGGATTGGTTTTAATACGTAGCTTGTAAGCTAAAAGCTAAAAGTCATAAGTTGGTCATACCCAACTTTTGGCTTTTAGCTTATTTTTGTACTTTTTTGGCCTAAAAGCACTTTTTGTCTTTTCCAAACACCTTCAAAAATAAAAAAGAGCTTCAAAGCCAAAAGCTACTTTAAATAAGCCAATCCAGACACCCTCTTACTAATGAAATGGTGAGGATGCAGGTAGTGTCTGAGTTTGTTATTAATTCCTATTTTCTAGCTATTTGTTGCTTCCTGTATTCTAGTACTCATTTGATTCATTTAAGACTTCCTATAGTTTCTTGTATTTTAGTATTTTTGCTGCTTTGTATCTTATCAGAGTACTATGTAACTTGTTGGTTTGTATTTTTCAGTTCTGTAGCTGCTCTATATAAAGAGCATGTTGTTCATGAATAAAATCATATTTCCTCTTCTACACCTCAAACCTTTATAGTTTCCACTTGTCAACTGCCAGCAATAATGCAATGAGTTCCTTCTCATTATCTCATATGTAGAAAGGCCTTGATGCTTTTTATTGAGTGGTTGTCTAATATAGGCCAAGGGATGGTCCTCTTGCATGACTACAACTCCCATTTTGGTGCCACATACATCAACTTCAACCAGAAAAGGTTTGTTGAAGTCTGGCAATGCTAATAGTGGTGCACTATACATAACCTTTGTCAAAGTCTTACTGATCAAGCTATAATTCTTGACTAACTTTCTATAATAATGAGTACGTCCTAGAAAACTTCTCAGTTTTTTGAGGGTTTTGGGTTTTGGTTAGTGCACCTTAGTTGTCACCTTACTAGGATATGTTTCCACATCTTATCCAGATATCTTATGTCCTAGATACTCCACCTGAGGTTCGGCAAATTCACACTTAGGGTTGGAAGCAGTGTCTCCCTCTTCGGTGCCCTCACACGGTGGTCCTCTTTCTTTTTTACTCTCTGGCGACATGGGTGAAAACAGAATATACTTCGCGGTAGGTTTAAAATCATACGATATAATGAGGCTCATAGCAAAGGCAGAAGCTTGGTTCGAATGGGTGGAAAGAAGTTGAAATTTGATGCGCAAAACTACTTTCAATAAGAAAACCATGGAACGGATAACTTTTGTACTTCTAGAAGCTTCAAGGGATTCCGGTACACACACCAGAAGATGGAAGTTTAATGAACAGTTTGCATAATCTTTTTGCTCCGGAAAGCATAACAAGTTCGGCAGATTCATTAGCATTGTAACAATGCAAGGGTGAAACAGATCTGTCATTATTATACCAGAGTTTGCATTTAATAGGGGTTGGGGGGCATAGCATTAAAGATAACAAATTTCATTAAAGGCCAAAAGGGTCTATTTCTTACAAACAATCCCAGAATGGTAGATCCAAAAATCATGTATGCTGATTCATTAGCATTGTAACAATGCAAGGGTGAAACAGATCTGTCATTATTATACCAGAGAGTTTGCATTTAATAGGGACTGGGGGGCATAGCATTAAAGATAACAAATTTCATTAAAGACCAAAATGGTCTATTTATTACAAATAGTCCCAGAATGGTAGATCCAAAAATCATGTATGCTAATTCAGTTAGGACTAGCAAATGGCAATCAAAGGAAGCAGCAAAAGCATTGATTAGTCACAACAACGAAGCTATCTCCATCCTTGGTGGAGACATAGAGCTGGAGAAGGGTCTTCTTGACAGATATATTGTGGGGAGTTTTAATGTAGACTTGAAGGAGAAACCCACGCTTGCAGACATCAGGAAATGGGCCATCAAATCATCAATACATGGAAGAAGTCCGTTGGCATAAGCATTTATGAAATGGGGGGTGGGGGTGCTCTTTTTTTGTTTGAATTCCCAAACAAAAATATGACAAAACATGTCATTAATATAGAATGGGCCTGAAAACAATTGAAGCTACATCTTGAATGATGGTCACCAACAGTTAGATGTTGCACAAAACGTGAAGTCGCAACATGGATAAGAACAGTGGGTCTGCCACTCCATTTTATGGACGAAAAAGATGTTTAAAGACATAGGAGACCAATGCGGAGGATGGATAGAAACAGAGGAAGAGACATCTCTTAGAAACCACCTAAAGTGGGCAAGATTAAAGATACAAGGAGATGGAGGAGACATTCCAAACAAAGTTAAGATAGTGATAAAGTACCAACTTTCTTTATTCCGATCTGGTCTGAAGCTCAAATGATGGTGGTGGCCGGCAAGGTGGAGAAGATGATGGGCAAAGATTGATGTAAAAAGAGGTGAAGAGGGGAAGACATAATGGGTATATATCTGATAAAAAGTTGGTGGATCACCTGGGTATGACCTCAAACCCTATAGTTGGCATGGGCCCATTGACACATGTTGAAAAGGAAAGGCTTTCTTTTAAATATGGTCGGTCAAAGTCGGATCACAGGAAAAAATAAATTAAAAGAGCTTAAAGAAGAAGGTCTTTACAGGCCCAATCTTTAATGAGGCTCAACTCTTTAGACCCAAACAGATTAATGTGGTGATGTTATCTATGGCCGATCCAATGTTAGTCGAGATTGAAGTAAACACTACAAACATTGTCTTCTTCGACGTCGTATCTGGAGAGAGAGAAGTTGTAGCTGACGAGGATCAAGCAAATTATCGGACTGATCTCACAAGACTAGAAGATGGGGAGGTTTTTGCAAATGCGGCCACTAATATAGAAGACGGAAGATCCCAATCAGATATCAACAATTTCCAATCAAACATGCAAATTGAGAATTGTACAGAGGAAGAGAGATGGAACATTGAGGAAGCAAAACCTTTAAATTACTTATCAGTAGAAGAGGAAAGTGATGGGGAGATGGATGCGTCTATATGGGCCCATCAAAATATAATCAAGATGAGCAAGGAGTTTGGGGTTGTATTCGATAGGTGTCAAAAAGAAGCTCTGGCACTCTTCAAGAAGATGTCCTGCAAAAGACACCTAATTACCAAGATAGCAGAGAAGCAAACAGGAAAAATTTCCAGAATCAGAGGGCTGAAAAAGTTGAGGGATTGACAATTGATATGAGTTTTAAAAGCAAAGGTACAAGAATAAGGGGGAGGGGTAATTTTATAGATATATGATGAATGTGAAGATAATATATCATGGAACGTAAGGGGATTAAATTGCAGGGAAAAGAGGGTGATAAAGATTTTGTTACGAGATTGAAGGCAGATGTCATATGTCTGCAGGAAACCAAATTACAAGGGAATAATGGGGGAAACAGAGGAGTTAAATATGGGCAACTAGTGGAACTAGGGGAGGTATTCTGGTGATGTGGGATAACAAAGTTTGGGATGGGGAAGTAGTGGAGATAGGATTGTATACTCTGACTTATAACTTCAAGTCAAGAGTAAATGATTTTGCTTGGCATATGACAAGAGTTTATGCCCTGATTTGCAATCTGGAATGACAGGAAGTGTGGTGGGAAATTGGGGCTGCTAGGTGCTTATTCTAGGACCTTGGGTTTTGGGAGGTGATTTCAACATTGTCAGATATGCCTCTGAGAAAAAAGAACTGCTACAAAACCTCAATATACATGAATGAGTTCTCTGATGTAATTGAGGAAACGGTGTTGATTGATCCTCAATTGGAAGGAGGGGAATACACTTGGACCAGGGGAAGTAACAGGGAAGCTACATCTAGAATTGACAAAATACTATATTCTACTGAATTGGGGGGGGGAATTTTCAACAATGTGAAGCAAGAGATTTTACCCATAGTATGCTCAGATCATACAACAATTGCACTAACAAGTGGAAGTTGGATTCACACAAAATTCTATTTTAAGTTTGAAGGGTGGTGGCTGGAGACTTATGGTTTTAATGAAAGAATCAAAGAATGGTGGACATCCTTTGTATTTGAAGGGAAGCCTAACAGTACATATTTTAGCTTCCAAGCTAAAACCTCTGAAGTCCAAATTGAAAGAATGGAGTGCAAGTACATATGGGAATCTAGAAAAAAGGATGAAGGAATTGCTCACCAGAATTACTGAGTTTGATAGTATTCAGCAGAATAGAACTTTAACGAAAAAAGCTGTCCAAAAAGCAAATGTGGTCAAAGATTTTGTAAAAATGGAAGAGATAGTTTAGAGACAAAGATCAAGAACATTGTGGATAAAACAAGGGGATAAGAACACTAAGTTCTTTCAGAAAATTGCAACTACAAGAGGATAAATCACATTGATAAACTAGTAGTAGAAGGACAAGAATTGGTGGAGGCTGCAGACATCAAAAGAGAGATTGTACTCTTTTACAGGAAGCTGTATAGTGATAGTGAGAATTGGAGGCCATCTTACAATATGAATCAATGTTCTACTATCAATACAGAAGAGCAACAAGAACTGCAAAAACCTTTTGAAGTGGAAAAAGTTCTACTTGGGCTTAAGACCTATGCTATAGACAAAGCACTAGGTCCAGATGGGTATTCTATGGGTTTTTTGGTAAAATGTTAGTAGATTGTGAAGGAAGATGTGATTGCAACTATTCAGAATTTTCATTCTTGTGAGATTTTTGAGAAGAGCCATATATAGCTCTCATCCCAAAAAGAATGGTGCCAAAGAGTTGAGAGATATCAAACCAATCAATTTAGTAGAAAGTGTATACAAGTTGATATCCAAAATTCTTACCGAAAGATTGAAGAAAGTGATGCATAAGCTAGTTGATCCACAATAGATGGCCTTCTTGAGAGATAGGGAAACTACCAACTATCTATTTGGGGATGCCTTTGGGAGCAAAAAGCAAATCCAAAGAGATTTGGAATGTAGTGGTGGTGAGATGTGAGAAGAGACCGTCAAGATGGAAAGCACAATAGTTGTCCAGAGGGGGAAGATTAGTCTTGATCAACTCAGTCTTAGATGTGTTGCCAACTTATCTGATGTCAATTTTCCCCATTCTAGCCAAAGTGGAAGAAAGAATTGATGCCATAAGGAGGAATTTCTTGTGGAATGGTGATAAGGAGAACAATGGATTCCATTTAGTTAAATGGGAGACTGTAATCCTATCTAAGAAGCATGGAGGGCTATGCATAAAAAATTTGAGAAAACAGAACAAAAGCTTGCTTATGAAACGGCTGTGGAGATCCCCTAAAGAAGAGCAGACATTGTGGGTTAGGGTGATTCAAGAAAAATATGAGAGGGAAGATTTTTTGAAGACTAAAGAAGTAACTTCTGTTTATGATATCAGTCTGTGGAGGTTAATCAGAAACTTGGGGCATGTTTTCTTTGAAAGAACAAGTTTCAATGTGAATAGTGGAAGGAAGATCATGTTTTGGGAAGATTATTGGTAATTGGCAGTCTAAAGCAACTTTTTTCCAGATATATATGTACTAAATCCGCAACAGAAATCTACTCTGCAAGAAATATGGACTCCTCAAAGGTGGATCCTGACATGCAAAAGACTGATGCAAGATTGGGAGGTGGAAAGACTGGCTGAATTTTATGGCACTTTAGATAAGTATATAGGACCAAAGGAAGGAGAAGATACTCTCTGATGGAAATGCCATAATAAAGGCTTCTTCACAGTCAGCTCTGCTTATAAGAATCTGAATCAGATCGGGTGTCAAAGCAGTTTCTTGCCCTGGAAGCTTAGATGGAAAGTGAAAATCCCCTACAAAGTGTCAGTCTTCACTTGGCTGGTAGTGAAAGAGGCTGCTCTAACTCAAGAAACCTCATGAAGAGGGGTATACAAATGTGTCCAAGATGTTATTTTTGTGAGCTACAGGCAGAGACAATCAACCATCTATTTTTACACTACAAAGTGGTTAGCCAACTATGGAACCTGTTTACTAGTTTCAGAGGCATAAGGTGGACTATGCCTGAGAGGGCAGGTTGGGCTCTAGTAAGCTGGAACAATGAGGGTAGTGGTAGTGCAGACAAAAACAGATGGAGCAGTGATATGGTGGACCATTTGGAAGAGGAGAAATTCAAAATGTTTTGAAAGTATCTGTAGTCCTTTACATAGGATTAAAATGAACTGCATTATCACTTTTTTCTATTGGTGTAGTTCTGAGTATATAGATGATCCTGTAGCAATTGTACACATCTTAGGATCCTTGTAAGATGAAATAGGACCTAGAGATAGGTTGTCTTTTTTGGGTTGCTGAGCCTACTCAGTTGTATGTAGCTTTATGATGTAAATTCTTGGGATCCCAGCCTTGGTGCTGAAGATTTATATACAAACTTGTTACCTTTGTCAAAAAAAAAATTCACACTTAGACCTTTGTGAAAACGACGGAGTCTCTCTAATTTGTTGCAGGACTGTGTTTAAGTGGTCTAAATGGTCTTGTAATGACTTCCTGTAAGTGAAGATGTCATCAAAGAAGACTAGTATAAATTTCCTGAGCTAAAGGCAAAAGACCTGGTGCATAAGTGATTCGAAAGTTGTAGGAGCATTGGTAAAACGACATTACCTAAAAATGCCATAGGCCATGATAGGTCCTTAAAGTAGTTCTATACTTATCTTCCTATTTCATTCTAACCTGATGATAGTATGATCTTAAACACACTTTAGAGAACAAATTAGAGACAGGCAATTCATTCAATAGATCCTCCACCATTGGTATAGTATACTTGTTCTCAATAGTTAAAAGAGTTTAACCTCCTATAATCAACACACAACTTCCAATAATTTCCCTCCTTAACTAACAAGCAAAATAAGAGTGAGTTGGTACAATAGTTTGTGAGTCTTAACATATCACTAACTATACTTTCAATAGAATTCTTTTAATCAAAAGAATACCTATGACCTAAGGTTGAAAGGTTGAGCTTCAGTGATCATTGGTGTTGAGTGATCACAATCCCGGTTGGAAAGTAGCTCCTTTGGTTCTTCAATACATCATGGAATTTTTTTAAGCAATGAACCCAGTGCTTCTAGAATCTGTGGAGTAACTGTTTTCTGAGGAAAGCTTTTAATAAGGCATATCGCATTTATCTGTCCTCAACATTCGCCCAATAGTTTTGTGCAACTTTTGATCCTCACCTGCAATCAGTCTGTGCTCCTCTTGGTGGCCCAAAAGAGTTACCCTATGATCATCCCTAAAGAAAGCAATAATGTGGGGTCGAGTACGTAGAATGATTGGAGAATAGAGATCCTCTTTTCCTAGAATGAGATCCACCCCGCTAACTTTCATCAACCTCGTATCAAATCTAAACCATTCATCCTGCATTTTCCACCAAAATTGTGGACAATAGCCCTCACATTGCATTTGGCCATTAGCTACCCTGACTCTTTTAAGAGTTGGATAGGGAACAATATCCAACTTCAAAGTGTTGGCACCTTTGGATCCACAAAACTTTGGGTAGACCCTGAATCAATCAGAATCTTCAAGGATACCCTCTTGGCCAATCTCAAAATATTAACAATGGATGAAATGGTGGCTCTTATTCGGAGTCTTGTGTGATCAGAGGTGCTACCAAAACTTAAAAACAAGTTCTATAGGGTGATTGTTAGTCCAACTATGTTGTATGGGGGCGGACTGCTTGCTAGTCAAGAACTCTCACGTTCAGAAAATGAAAGTTGCAGAAATGGGGATGTTGTGAGGGATGCTTGGGATTAATAGGAGGGATGTGATTAGAAATGAAGAAATCGGGACAAGGTGAAAGTGGCTTTTGGACAAGATGCAGAAAATGAGGTTGAGATGGTTTGAGCATGTGAAGATGAGATGAACCAATACCCCAGAGCGGAAGTGTGAGTGGTTAGGTATGAATGGTTTCAAGAGAAGTAGAAGTAGGCCGAAGAAGTATTGGAGAGAAGTGATAGACAAGACATTCTAGCACACCGAGGACATACCGTAGATAGGAGGTTGTGGAGGACATGGATTAGGGTGGAAGGTTAGTAGGTAGTAGAGCGTTGTCTTGCTTATCCTTCCATATTATTAGTTGTAGAATTACTCCTTTAGTTTCTTGTCCTTAGATTTCTGTTACTATCTATTGTTTTTTGTTCTTCGATTGTCGTATTATTTTATTGTAGTTATTGTTCGGAATGATTTGTTATGTTTTCTTTAGTATTTGCCATGGTTACTTCACTTCTGTTTTTTGTACTGCTTTGAACTTTTTTTCCTTGAGCTGAGGGTTTTTCCAAAAACTTCTTCTCTACCTCCAGATTAAGAGCCCGTTTGGATGGGCTTTAAGTTGGTTTGGATCAACTTAAAGCCTCTTTTTAGCTTTTGGACGTGTTTGCCTAATGCTAACTTTAAGCCATAAGGTTCTTAAAGTCAGTCAAAAATGAAAAGTTAGGATTCCTAACTTTTTTTTTCTAAGTGCTTAAAGTCATTTTCTTTGACCATGAAAATTACTTTTATATCCCTTATATTTTAACGAAATTCCCAAACTATCCTTTTTATTCTTTTAACCATAAAATTCACATCATTTTTCTCATTTAAGCACTTTTATCCAAACACTCAACTACTTATTTATAAAAATAACTTTCAGCACTTCAAAGTTCTAAAAGCACTTCATACATAAAAGTTACTTTTTTTAAGCCCATCCAAACGGGCTCTAAGGGTAAGGTCTATGTATATTCTACCTTCCCCAGATCCTACTTTATGGGACTGCACTAGGTACGTTGTTGTTGTTCACAGTGAGTTATCAATGCCTAGAGCCACACATACAGAAACTTCCATCATCTCCTCTTCTCCCACAAGTTTTTCTTCTGTTTTCTCCTTCCTCATGTATGATTGGCACTGGATCCTACTGCTGTGCTATGCCCTCCCAAGTAGTAATGGCATTCAATGTCTTTGGCTTACATTTATGACCTGAGAAATATTTCTCATGTCATCTATCACATAGTCCCCTTTCTCTCAGATCTTCCAGCACAGTGTTTGGTAGTCCCCTTTCTCTCAGGTCTTCCAGCACAGTGTTTGGTTTGAAGGGAGCTGATGGTCTAGGAACAAAAGATCTAGGTTGTGATGACTGGCTAGGTCCCAAGTAAGGGACTATGGCTCTTTGGTTTTGTGGAGTAATTTGGTAAGGGACTATGGCTTTGGATCCAGTCTGGTTAGGAGAATAGGTATTGGTTCTGGGAGTGATGGATCTAGCTAGTGCTTTGAAGGAAGCTTCATAGGATTTGACCATTTCAAAAACGTCCATGAGGGATGTGGGGTTAGCCATTCCCACAAGGGGTTTGATTTCTGACTTCAGACCACTTATATAGCTGGGTATGAAATGGTTCTCATTGAGAAAAGGGTTTACTAACAACATGTAGGATTTCAGCTCGTCAAATTTTTCTTGATACCTCTCTACGTTACCACTTTGTTTTTGGTTATTAAATTCATCCACAATGTCCATACATCTAACATTGCCAAATCTGTGACACACTTCCACGGAGAACAATGGCCAGTTAGTGCCTCTTTTCTCCAAAATGTGGCTATCAAACCAAATGTCAGCCTTCTCCTTCATATGGACTGACACGGCTCATCTTATTTTGGTCGAAATTTGATATATTTCAGAACTGCTCACATTTTCGTAACAAACCCCTGGGGTTAGTACCATTGAATTCTGGAAAGAAGATGATTTTGGCTTTGAAAAAATTAAGGACAGGGTCATGGCGGCAACGGTGTTTTGGATAGGCAGAAGAAGCATGGGAGGGTTGTTGTGAGGGAGTGTAACAGTAGGTAGTGGAATATTGGACACGAGGGGTATTTGAAATCAAAGGAACAGTAGACATGGAATTAGTATGAAGAGGGGAACTCTGGTGAGAAAAGGGGAGGAAATTTGAATCCTTTTCAACAGGGTAACTAGTAGGAGTCGCAACAGGTGTTACCTGCATGCGAGTTCGATGATTGACCGGTTTCGTAAAGGGCCACTGGTCCTTGAGCACTCGAAGCCATAGACTTAGGAGAAGGCAGCAGAGAAGGAGTAGTATCAGCTCGTCTCACTGCCTCAAGCTGGGAAATGATCAACTCCAGCTTCTTGTTTGTCTCCTGTGTTTCCTGAAGCTGAGAAGAGAACAAGTTCTGATTAGTTTCAAGGGTTTCAAATCATTTGGTATTATCAGCTGCGATGGGTTGAAGTTGAGTTTCGAGCTTCTTCGTACCATCCTCCAACTCTTTGAAATTTTAATTATCTGACATTTTCGGCCCTAGAACCGTGTGAGCGCTGATACCAATGTCACGATCTGAGCTCTAGCTGAGCTCAGTCTGTGAGTAATATTACATAATAGAAGGAAGAGAACAGGAAGAATATTGATATTCATAAATTCAATAAAAATGACAGTACAGACAACTAAATGACACTGGACAGCTAATATGTAAAGGACTTGTGGCATTCTGTTGCTAGGAATCGTAAATTACAAAGGACTACTAATGCAATTACATGAAAAGCATATTCTGGAAATACAGAAAGGCTAAAGCAATGTAAACTACTTGGGCCAACAGCTGACTTGGGCCTTTCTTTCTCTTGGGCTCGAATGACCTTGGTTCCTGGTATTCTCATATCATGACACTATGATAGAAACATTCCATTCTTTTGGGTGCTGGAGAATTTGCTACTTCCATTATATAAAAATTAAACCTCTCTGATATCTCATTTTCATTTTCTTTCTTTCTTTCTTTTTAAAAAATAAATATTATTTCGGGGTTTGTATCACTAGAAAATTGTTGTTTGGCTATGATGTGGGGGTTCCAATCTTTAGGGAGTTTCCGGGAAGTTTGTTATTATATAAATGTTGAAGCCTCTGATAATTACATTTCTGTGTTATTACGTGTTGAATACTTGGGAATTGATGAGTTTTGGTTTAGTTCCTGACTTCCTTTTCTTATTTTTTGTTTATTACTTCAGGGTTTGCTTAATATGTTAATTAGTCAAAAATGCGAGGGAAAACCTTTGGGACTAATCAGTATCACAACATATATCTTTACAATTGTAGAGGCAGGCTAACTTAGCTTATCCTTATTTCCAATGGTTTTTTATATTGGGAACGGCACCAATATGTTAACCATGCTCTCAGATTTCACTTTAAATTGAGAGTATCTTCTACTTTAAATTTCAAAATAACCCATTTGTGAATCTGATATCCATCTTTGTTTTCTGATTAATAAATAAAATCAGTGTGATTACAAATATGGAAGTGTGCATCTGGTCTTTCCCAAACTATGTTGGTTTGTTATTAAAATTCAATGTGTTTTGTTGTGTTTTACTTAAGGAATCCCTGGTCCTTCTAACCTGGCATGATAAATTGTTTTCAACCTGAATGGATACGTATACAAATTAGTGAGCTCTTCAAAAAAATTTAGGTAGCATCAAGTAGATTCTTATTTCACTTTGTAATTTGCTTATACAATATCATTTATCCAAAGGACCAAGCTAAACTGTTGCATCGGTTTAGTCTAAATTGAATAAATTCATAAATATATTCAAGGAATTTGATTGAAGATACCTTTGGACTCAGTTGTCAAAGCATGTTTTTGGCATAAGTGCTCGTGGTATGTGCTGTAACACGAAAGAAGTTGTGGGTGGAATGTGGTTATCTATTGCATCATCGTATGAAGTCTGTGTTCTCACATATAATAGCACTCACTAAAGCAGCCATAAATTTTCTGGACAAACGCAGCCACTATAAGCAGGTTTGACTGTATATGTTATTTTATCCCGCCCACCTATGTATTGAAGAATCAGGATCCTTCAGTTACTATTCATGAAGAAATGCAGAATAAATAATCAACACAAGGATTTTATGTGGAGAACTACTTCTCGCAGGAGTCAAAAATCACTTCATACCCCAGTAGGGTTTTCCTCGGATCTTCACTAAACCTTGGGCCAATTTTATGGTTACAAACCAAAGGGGCTAACTCTAGCACCTTTCACCCTTTTCCTAGTTGCAACTCTGCCTTTCAAGTTTCTACCCCAATCTTGAAAGCCTTTACAACTCAAGGAAAAAACACCTAATACAAATTCTCTATGAATATAAAATGTTACAATTTAAGTTCAAGGAATCAAACTAGAAACGGAGAAATGTAATGATAAATCTTGATAGGAATAAGTTCTTCACATTGTTAGCTGACTCTTTATCACACGAAGACACTTTGAATGTATTCTCTCTTTAAGTGCTCTCTTCTTGTGGTTTGGCCGAATCCTTCTCCAAATCAAGCAAGAATTGATTCAAGAAGCCAAGAACCTAATCCTTCTCAAACTTGGTTTCCATTCACGTGTTGGCTCCCACTTGTTTTCTCCTATTTCCAAAGCTCCTTCCATGTGTGCAAATATGGTAATATTTCCATGTTAGTTTCTTGTTCCTTGATCCATGTGATTAGCCATAATCCCAATTCCTCAAGGAATCCTTTACACTTGGAATCTGCTTTGCACCTGATCAAGAGTCCCGATTCCTTCACTTCTTGCAGTGTACTTCTGTAATCAACTCTTGCAGTAGACATGTTAAGGAATTGGTTCTTCAATAGTTAGTTGTCATAAACACTACCGGTCCTTATTTGAGATATGTTTAATATCTGGCTCCTGCATCATGTTTGTTAGCAATCAAAACTACACACTATCAGTTTTAGTTCTATTGAATAAGGATTCTCATGCTTTGCTAAAATCAATAGAGCTCATGCCTTGTTTTCTTGTTCTTCAAGTTTTGTAGCCTTGTAGGAGTCTATTTATTTTTGAAACGATAAAATCACATTGGAATTTCTGGACAAAATTGGAACTATCTTGTTTCTTTTTTTCTTTTATGATTTGACCTGTATACTAGAACTCATATATCATAAATTTGTAATCATATCCAATTTGGGTTGCTGTATCTGAATATTTGTCACTACTAAAAGTTATAAGCCCCAAAGCCATGCATATCAATAGTCCTGCTTTAAAATATATGCAAGTGGTTAGTTACGTTAGTTCTCCTTTAATATTTCAATATATAGCATCTTTTAATGATAAATTCAATGTATGCCATCCATTGCAGACTTCAGCAGTACAGGGTGGTTGAAATGAAACTTCTGGCTCAGCAGAGGGATCTTCAGGTACATGTTTGTGTCTTATTTCACATTTAGTTCTATTCACAACTAAGTCTGTCCTGATGTGGGTACCGACATTTGACTGGTCCTTGGATTAATGTAATATCATTGTTCTGTTTTTTTAGAGAAATTAAGTGGATAAGTGTTCATCTTTCTGAATTGTAATGGTTGATTCTAGTCAGAAGGCGCATGGGATGTTTTAGAACCATGCTTAAGTTTCACGTGTATTGCTGTTGCTTTCTAGGAATACCATCAAGACCTAATGATGTGATTAGCCTTTTCACTATGTTGCACGGACTCTTCACTTTCGATGCCGCACCCATGTCTGATTCTCTAAAAATACACTATTTTTGGAGAATCAGACACGCACCCCTTGACATTTTTTAAGAGTCCGAGCAACATAGCATTTTCATCAGATTGAAAGAAAAATGAACTATGTTAAATCATATGTTACTTACGAGATCATATCAGTTCCCTACAAATATTCAGACTAATGTTTCATGCAAGTGGATTAAGATTGCCCTTTCTCAATTTGTTGCTTCATGTCAAAGCCATGAATAGTGCTCAAATTTACTTGTTAGACCAACATATGAGGATTACAGAAATTACATCACTCTACAGATGAATGGTTTCTCTAATATCTAAAGACTGAAATCGCCTGACCTTCAAAGATAGCTTATGCGTCGCAGAACTATAGAATGTTGAATTTCTCCACATCTGCTAGCTTCCGATTGCCAGTATGACTGACTCATGCTACTAATGGGTTATTTTGAAATTTAAAGTAGAAGATACTCTCAATTTAAAGTGAAATCTGAGAGCGTGGTTAACATATTGGTGCCGTTCCCAATATAAAAAACCATTGGAAATAGGGATCAGCTAAGTTAGCCTGCCTATACAATTGTAAACATATATGTTGTGATACTGATTAGTCCCAAAGGTTTTCCCTCGCATTTTTGACATCTTCATCCATGCTTTCACTAATGAAGTCAGATTCTACGATACGATTGATAAAAATCATACCGAAAATATCTCAGTTTTTCTAGGCAATGCTTTCATTTTGTTCTACTCGGATTTGTGGAGAGTTTCTCTTATCTTTGTTTTGTCTATGCCAGGCAAAGATTCCTGATATAGAGAAATGCTTGGACGTAGTTGCTACTTTGCAAGCTAAGAAGGGCAGTGGTGAGGTTTGTTCTAGTGCTTTTTTTAAAAAAAATTTCAATAGAAGGTCTTGCCACTCTTTTTTATGTGCACATTATCTGGTGGTTGACATCAGATCATTTTAACTACTCCCTCCGTTCATTTTTAGTTGTCATGTTGCGATTTTCGAGAGTACTAACTTTCAAAGCTAAATTAAATTACATTAATTCGATATTTTATAATTAAAATTTAGGTATTCAAAAACTATGTGAAAAATACTATAAATTGTAATTTTTTTCATATCAATATGATTAAAATATACATCTTAAAATGTTAGTCAAAGTTCATATTGTTTGACTCTCAAAAAGGAAACTGACAACTAAAAAGGAACAAAGGGAGTATTATAAATTCGGGACATGCATGTTTGCAACATTTGCAAATAAATTTTCTGAAGTTGTGTAACAATTGTCTGATCACCCTTATCAAAAAGAATAATTTATCGTGCAGTGGTGAAACAATTCAACGTATTTACTACTCTCTTATAGTAGATAGTTTTATTAAGGTGGTGGAGAGTCTTTTCAGTATTAGGTAAAATTTGGGACTTGAAGTGGCTGTATAGGATATTAATTGGTGGATTTGGTAGAACCAATGGCCCTTTAGTTCCGATACTTAAATATGTGTATTTCCATCTCTAATATGAGTGACCCTACCCAAAACACTGCTCTACACAGTAAAATCTAAGCCACAAATCTTTTGGTTGTGCTTATGTAGCTATCAAAAAATGAAATGATCTCAATTTGACCATTTTGTGAATTTCTTTTGTTTCTTGTGAACTCCACTAAAGTTAAGTGTCGTATTGGCCATCTAAATTTGCGCTGCTTCATAATAATGGCAAAAGTAACTAACAAGAAATGAAAAAGAACCATGGAAGAATGTTCTCTGCAGTGTTCTTAAGAGAGAAAGGTGCAAAAAATGCGACAAAGGTGATGGGGCTTGAGCGTAAATCAAGAATTAAAAGTGCATGCTTCTTTTTTTTTTTGGAACTTGGTAACTTTGTATTATATCACAAAACAGCACATCGGTTGTACCGAAACCTTATATACAAGTGGCCCCAATTCTTACCTCTCTATGGCTAAATTAAGTCTAAAACATCAATTAAAGAGACAGGATCATTTGAATATAACTGATTACACCAAAAAACACAATAGCAAAATGCAGTTGAGCTTCACTTTCTGCACACTATTCTCTATGCTCTCAAAACACCTAGAATTGCTCTCTTTTTATATTGCCCACCATATTGCAGCAAGGATAAGTCTCCATCTGCCTCTGTCTTTTGCCAGTACTACTGCTTCCTCCCAACTCTTTAAAGCCTCAGAAACTTTATTAGGCATAGTCTAGGAAATGCCGTTAAGACTCAAAAAGATTCTCCATAATTGTTGAGTGTACTTTCAGTGTAGAAACAAATGGTTAACAGTCTTTAAAGTCTCCCCACAAAGAAAATATCTTGAGCATAAAGGTTATCCCTCTCTTCATTGTCTTGAGTAAGAGCTGCTTCTTTGGCCAACAACCAGACTTAGCAAGATATTTTATGGGGTATTATGCTTTTCCATATTTGTTTCCATGGCCAATTGGTAATTTGTTGGCTTGTCTGATCCATCAGTTGATAAGCTCTATTGACTTTGTATACTCTTCTATTGTTTCCTGTCCACTATAGAAGATCCTTCCTTGTTTGAAGTCCATTGAAAGGCTCCACTGTGTTGAGAAATTCAGCAACTCTCTGAACCTCCCAGTCATTGAGCTGTCTTCTGAAGTTGACGTTCCACCCTTGTAGTGTCCATAAATCTGCTATAAACACTTGCTGAAATGTAACTAAGCTATTAACATTATTAAATAACTTTTTCAAGTTTCCTTTCTCATGCCAATTATCCTTCCAAAACATGGTCTTTCTCCCATCAAAAACTTTCACCTTTGAGCTGTTCTTCACTTCATCCCACATATTCCTAATGGACCTCCAAAGGCTGAACCGTAAGGAGTAGTCACCTCTTTGGTCATCCATTTGTGTTCTGCTATATATTTAGCCCCAATCACCCTTTCCCACAATAGTTGGTTACCATTTGCATACTTCCACATCCATTTCATTGGAAGAGCTTTTCTTTGCAAGTTTAGGTTCTTAATCCCCAAACCACCATTCTTCTTCCCAGTTATCACTGATTTCCACTTTACCAAGTGAAATCCTTTCTTTTCCTTATCACCTTGCCACATAAATTTTCTTCTTATACTGTCCAACCTCTTGGTAACCCCTGGAGGGATAGGGAAAAGGAACATCATGTAAGTTGGAAGAGCATCAAGTACTGAATTGATTAGTGTCAATCTTCCACCCAGAGACAAGTATTGTGTTTTCCACCTGGCTAGTTTTTTTTCACACTTCTCAATCACACTGTTCCATATATCTATGGACATAGACTTGGCTCCCAGAGGTAATCCCAAGTATGTAGTTGGCAGAGTGCCAACTTCACCAACAAGGATTGTTGCTAACCAGCTCATGTTGTTGACTTCATTAATAGGGTACATTAGACTCTTTCTACTGTTAATATGCAAACCAGAGACCCTTTCAAACAGAACCAAAATCACTCTTTAAGTGCTTCAGTTGATCTCCCTCAGCATCACAAAAGCTAAGTGTGTCATCTGCATATTGTAGATGTGTCACTTCCAAACTATCAATCCCTTCTCTGACCATTTCAAAACCCTTTATCCAACCTCTTAACTTGGCTTTTTTGATCATGTTATTTAGTCCTTCCATAGCAATTAGGAACAGAAAAGGTTACAGAGGATCACCTTGCCTGAGTCCTCTATGTGATTGGATGAATCCTGCAAGAGAACCATTGACTAGAACTGAGAAGCTGACTGTTGAAATGCATTGCTCCATCCATTTCAGCCACTTCTGCCCAAAAGCCATCATTTCTAATACCTTCACGAGGTATCTCCAGTTAAAATGGTTATAAGCTTTCTCTATGTCCAGCTTATAGAGAATGCCTGGTTTCTTCTACTTAATTATGGAATCAACAGCTTCATTCGCAATCAAGACCGCATCCATAATTTGTCTCCCTTTAATGAATGCCATTTGCTGAAAATCTACCAACTTGCTAGTGACCCCTTTCAGTCTCTCAGTCAGTATTTTAGAGAGCAACTTGTAAATACTGCTAATCAAACTTATAGGTCTAAAGTCCCTCAACTCTTTGACACCTTTCTTCTTAGGGATAAGTGCTATGAATGTTGCATTAAAACTCTTCTCAAACACTCACTGATCATAGAAATTTGAAAAGTGTCCAGGATATCCTGCTTCACCACC
This sequence comes from Solanum dulcamara, assembly GCF_947179165.1. NCBI lineage: Eukaryota > Viridiplantae > Streptophyta > Magnoliopsida > Solanales > Solanaceae > Solanum > Solanum dulcamara. The sequence continues at coordinate 44,055,814 of NC_077240.1, forward strand.
TCCCAGCACTTGATAAAGAAACCCAGTAAAACCATCTGGCCCTAGCGCTTTATCAGTTGCACACATCTTGAGGCACCTCAGAACTTCACTCTCATCAAAGTTGCCTTGGAGAGTCACCCTATCCTCCTCTGTTAGAACTGGAACTGAGTATTTTGATAGGTAGGTCTCCACTGGATGGTTTCTGAGTACAGCCTTTTGTAATACCCCACAATTTCCCCTTCGATTCTGCTTGGTTCTTTGGTTACTTCACCATGTATCACTAGCTGGTCTATATTGCTGTATCTTCTATGAGCATTTGCCATTTTGTGAAAGAATTTAGTATTCTTATCACCTTCTTTCAACCAAAGAACTCTTGACTTTTGTCTCCATGAAATCTCCTCCTCCTTCAATAGCTCCTCATATTTTAGAAGTAATTCAGACTTTCTAGTTGTCTCCTTATCAGTGAATACTCTATCTTCCCTCTTAGTATCCTAGTCTGCCATTTGTTCAAGCAATTTCTTCCTCTGTATGCCCAAGTTCCCGGTCTCCCCGTTCCTCCATTCTATAAGTTTGGACTTCAGAGCTTTGAGTTTGCAGGCCAGGACATAGTTTGGCCTCCCTGAGAACTTGAAAGAGGACCACCAGTTTTTGACTCTATCAATAAAGCCTTCTATCTCCAGCCACCAATTTTCAAATTTAAAGTAGTTCTTGTTCTTTTTCCAACACCCTCCAAGTAGTGCTATAGGGATGTGGTCAGAGGTCAATCTTTGAAGTGGAAGTTGTTTGAGATTTTGGAAACTGTCATCCCACTCATCTGAAACTAGGATTCTGTCAATCCTGGACACTGTTTCCCGTTGGTCTCCTTTGAACCAAGTATAATTAGCATTCTCTAGTTGCAAGTCAACTAACTTCATATCTTCAATAAAGTCTGAACCTTTCTATCCACAAAAGCCTTGTATTTTGAGCGGGTTTGAAGGCGGCCTTTATCTACTGAGTTTCGAATCGTACGCCCATTAGCTCTTGGGAATTTCTCGGTTTATCAAAAAGAAAAAAAAACATGCTACTTTAAAATGAAGCACCCAACTTGTTGAAAATACAAAATAATACTCACGCTGTCCTAATTTATGTGGCATTGTCTGACTTGACACAAAGTTTAAGGAAAAAATGAAGACTTCTAAAACTTACGGTCTAAAACAAATCTTGGATATTTGTGTGGATGTAAATCATTTTATTAAGGGTAAAATGAGAATTTTAAAGTTAAGTTGTTTTCAATCATGGAAAGATGACATTCTTTTAGGGACAAACTAAAAAGGAAAAGGTGCCACATAATTTATGTTCATCATCCCCTTTGAAAACTGTGGTTGGCCCCATATTTCGTGGTCATTAGAAAAAATCTATCGAGGTGTCTATTTACTTATAGATCAAGTAAACAACTCTAAGTTAGCTTTATCTACTAATAATATATCTATGTACTACTAATAAGTAATGATGCCTCTTTCGTTCGCCATCACTACATAGGTCATGGTCGACATGTCTGCCTGGATTAACAGGGGTATATTGGTCATTCAACAATGTAAATCTTAGGGTAAACTTGTGAACCTCTTGCCAATCTTTAACTTTCCACAGATTTCCTCTGCTCCTCCATAGATATATTCTTCCAGTTTTCGTCATTGTTTTCAGACCCACTCTTCCATTGGATGATTGTAAATCACTGCTCCTACCGCTCTATCTGCTTGCTCTGACCGTGAGTTAATTTTAAATTGTTCTTTGTTCGATTTTGTATAATCTGCCTTCGCTGTGATTTCTTCTTTTGATTTCAAGTCTGATTATACTTGCTGCTTCGTCCTTTCTTTGATTTCTGTGGATTACATCATTTTGGTGGCCTTCACTTTATCCACCGACTTTTATGTTGCTATGCACTGCGCTTTTTTGCTTTTATTTGAGATGTTGAGTCGCTATGGAGTCTATATCGTTGCTGTGGACATGACTTCGAAATTTTCACTATTGGCTTCTTTCTTTGTTATAAATAAGTACTTCCCTTTATCCATTTTTATATGTCCAGTAATGACTCCGCATAGCCCTTAAAGAATAATAAATAAAATGACAATTTTACTATATCATCCTTTAAATGTAATAAATTCAATGTTTTGAAAAATAACTATAGTTAATAATAAGAATAAATTAGGAACGAAATAATAAAGTCGAACCTTGTTGTACACAAAAGCTTGATATTTTGAGTGGGTTAGAAGGCGGCCCGTTATCCACTGAGTTTCTAACTGTGCGCCCATTAATCCTTGAAAATTTCTTGGTTTATCAAAACGAAAAAAAACATGTTGCTTTAAAATGAAGCACCCAACTTGTTGAAAATACAAAATAATACTCGCGTTGTCCCAATTTATGTGGCATTGCTTGACTTGACACAAAGTTCAAGGAAAAAAATGAAGACTTCTAAAACTTGTAGTCTAAAATAAATCTTGGATATTTGTGTGGTTGTAAATCATTTTATTAAGGGTAAAACGGGAATTTTAAAGTTAAGTTGCTTTCAATTATGGAAAGATGATATTCTTTTAGGGATAAACTAATAAGGAAAAGGTACCATATAAATTGGGATCAAGAGTGACGTCGAGAAGCAATGAAGCTTTTAGGGACAAATCATGCACAGATAATAAACATTCATGAAGCAAGTTGAGAATGCGTTTGGTTAAGATCAATAACTCAACACATTCAAGAAACATATGGTCTTTTCTTGAAAAAAGACGTTCCAACAATATTATTTGAAGACAGTGCAACTCAATTGAAGGTAGAATACATTAAATGAGACAGAACAAAACATATTTCACCAAAATTCTTTTTTACTCAATCTTCAAAAGAAGGGTGAAATAGATGTTCAACAAGTTCGTTCAAGTAATAATTTAGCAGATATTTTACTAAGACATTACCAACTTCAACCTTTGAGAAACTGGGATACAAAATTGGAATGCGTTGTTTTCTAGATATTAAGTGATGTTTTCATTAGAGAGTAAATACGCGTTGCACTATTTTTTTCCTTAACCAAGGTTTTTGTCCCTTAAGGTTTTTCCTGGTAAGATTTATAATGAGGCAGTGTACTAGAAATACAACAACAATAACAAACCCAGTATAATCCCACAATGTGGGGTCTGGGGAGGGTAGAGTGTACGCAGACCTAACCCCCACCCTTGAAAGGTAGGGCGGCTGTTTCTGAAAGACCCTCGGCTTTAAGAGAGGAAAACAAGATAAAAAGTCAGATAAGGACAAGCATATCGAAAACAAGATGAAAACAAGGAATAACAAAAAATGAGAAAGTCATGGTAGAATAGTACGGGGAGAAAGGGGCATTAACTACTATAAATAAATAAGATAAGATAAGATAAATAAGAGTCAATGTACAACGGCGCCACAACTATAAACAGCAATACAATGCAGAAATCAAATGGCAATAAACAATGAGCGGAACTACAACTACTATGGTGCAAAAGATGAATCTCCTAGCCTTTTATCCTAATCAAAGTCCTCCACAAAGGAAATTATAGTGCGCTAATGTGCCTACGAATAGGGTAGGATAACGAGACTATGTACTAGCCTTCTACCCTAATGTGTGTCCTCCACACACTCCTATTTAAGGTCATGTCCTCGGTAAGCTGTAACTGTGCCATGTCTTGTCTAATCACCTCTCCCCAATATTTCTTCGGCCTACCCCTACCTCTTCTGAAACCATCCATGTCCAGCCTCTCACACCTCCTCACTGGGGCATCTGTGTCTCTCCTCTTCACATGCCCAAACCACCTAGGTTGCATTTTCCGCATCTTGTCTTCCACTGAAGCCACTCCTACCTTGTCCCGAATAGCCTTATTTCTAATCCTGTCGCTCCTGGTATGTCCACACATCCATCTCAACATTCTCATCTCGGCTACTTTCATCTTTTGAACGTGAGAGACCTTAATTGGCCAACACTCCGCCCCATATAACATAGCCGGTCTAACAACCACTTTGTAGAACTTGCCCTTAAGTTGTGGTGGCACCTTCTTGTCACAGAGCATCCCGAAAGCGAGCCTCCATTTCATCCACCCTGCCCCAATACGATGTGTGACATCATCGTCAATCTCTCCGCTGCCTTGTATGATAGACCCAAGGTACTTGAAACTACCTTTCTTTTGGATGGCCTGGTCACCAAGCCTAACTTCCGCGTCAACCTCTTGAGGTGTCTAACTGAACTTGCACTCCAAGTACTCTGTCTTGGTCCTACTCAGCTTAAACCCTTTAGACTCCAGAGTGTCTCCAATCCTCCAGCTTAGCGTTAACTCTGCTACGAGTCTCATCGATCAGGACTATGTCGTCCGCAAAAAGCATACACTATGGCACCTCACCTTGAATTTGCCGCGTCAATCCATCCATCACCAAGGCAAATAAAAACGGGCTAAGGGATGATCCTTGATGTAACCCCATCACAACTGGGAAGTGCTCTGAGTCCCTTCCTACTGTCCTTACCCTGGTTTTGGCACCGTCATACATATCCTTGATCACTCTAATGTACGCCACCAATACACCTTTAGCCTCCAAACATCTCTATAGTATTTCTCGTGGAACTTTATCATAAGCCTTTTCTAGATCGATGAATACCATATGCAAGTCCCTCTTTCTCTCCCTATACTGCTCCACCAGTCTCCTCATAAGATAGATGGCTTCAGTAGTTGAGTATCCCGGCATAAATTCGAACTGGTTTTCTGAAATAGATACGCCTCTCCTAACCCTCATTTCCACCACTCTTTCCCACACTTTCATAGTATGGCTTAGAAGTTTGATACATCTATAGTTGTTGCAACTCTGGATATCCCCTTGTTTTTGTATAGAGGGATCAGTACGTTCGACCTCCATTCTTCGGGCATCGTTGCTGTCCTAAAGATGACATTAAATAACCTAGTCAGCCACTCCAAACCTACCAGGCTCGTGCTCTTCCAAAACTCACTAGGATCTCGTTAGGTCCGATCGCTCTTCACCAGTGCATCCTACGCACAGCACCCTTAACCTCTTCGACCGAAATACTCCTGCAACACTCACCATCGTGAAGCCTCCTTATATGTTCCAAATCTCCCAACACAATCTCTCTGTTTCCTTCTTCGTTCAAAAGTTTATGGAAGTACGACTGCCATCTCTGTTTAATGAGGGTCTCTTCTACCAATACTTTTCCATGCTCGTCCTTAATGCACTTCACATGATCCACATTGCGTGCCCTTCGCTCCCGCATCCTGGCTAGCTTGAACAATTTCCTATCCCCGCCTTTCTCTTCTAGTTCAGTATAAAGGCGTTCAAAAGCTGTCGTTTTTGCCGTCGAAACCGCCGACTTCGCCTCCTTCCTCGCTATCTTATAAAGTTTCCTATTCGTCCACTTCTCTACCTCATCCTTGCTTTCTATCAGCTTCGCATACACTATCTTCTTTGCTTCCACCTTCCCTTGCACTTCTCCATTCCACCACCAGTCCCCTCGGTGCCGGCCTCGTCTACCTGTTGAGACTCCCAACACTTCTTTTGCTACAACCCTAATACAACTAGCCGTCCTATCCCACATAGTGTTCGCATCCCCACTACTATCTCAGGCCCCCATATCCTTCAATTTCTCTCCCATCTCCAGGGCGCTAGTCGTGGTCAAACTCCCCCATCTGATCCTAGGTCGGTCATCCCCGACCCTCTTCTTTCTCGACATCTTGATCCCTAAATCCATCACCAAGAGCTTATATCGGGTCGTAAGATTGTCGATCGAAATGACCTTACAGTCTTTGCACAGATCTTTATCATCCTTCCTAAGGAGTAAAAAATCTATCTGAGTCTTAGCCACCGCACTCCGGAAGGTTACCAAGTGGTCCTCCTTTTTTGGGAAACTCGAATTGGCTATCACCGACCCAAAAACTCTTGTAAAATCTAACAGTGAGACTCCTCCATTTCTGACCCTGAAGCCGAAGCCTCCATGCACATCATCATACCCTCCCGAAATAGACCCGATGTGCCCATTGAAATCCCCTCCCACGAAACGCTTCTCAGTAGACGGTATGTCTCTCACTAACTCGTCCAAATCCTCCCAAAAGCGTCTCTTATCCTCCTCGTTTAAGCCTGCTTGCGGGGCATAAGCACTAATAATGTTCAACGTGGTCCCTTCAATGACCACCTTAATCGACATTATCCTATCATTGACTCTTCTAACCTCCACCACCTGATCCCTTAAGTTACCGTCTACTAAAATGCCTACTCCATTCCTATTCTTCAATCTACTAGAGAACCAAAGCTTATACCCGTCTACCTCCTTAGCTTTAGAACCTACCCATTTGGTCTCTTGTACACAAGCTATATTAATCTTTCTCTTCTTTGGAATCTTAACTAGCTCTATGGATTTTTCCGTCAACGTCCCAATGTTCCAAGAACCTACTCTCATTCTAGACGCTCCTTTAACCCACTTACCCCTCCTAACCCTCGTCCCCATCCCCATCCCCGTCCCTGAGCGAGAACATGACCCTAGCTTACCATCACTATCCAAAGCCACGAAAACGTGTATGAACTAATAAATTATTCAAAGGTTTAAAGTTAGCAAAATGTAACTACAATTGTATGAGTAAGGAATAAATAGGGGGAGATATGGGAACCGGAGGTACCAACTCCAGTTGAAATGAACCTGGTTTCCAAGGTGACGTTCACAACGACCTTTGGGTTGTGTGGGTAGCAGATCTTGGGTTGAACAAATCCTTGGGCCAAGAACCCAAAAATGCTTGCATTTAATGAAGCAGTATTTCATTGAGGAATTTCATCGAACACCTTCAAGGCACAAACAAGAAAACCCTGCAAAGAAGGGAAGAAAACAAGAGAAAAGAGAAATACCTACAAAATGTTTCTCTAATGAAACAATAGATATGTAGCCTATCACTACTCGTTATTTACAGACCCAAAATACAACAGTAGAAAAAGGACAGAAACAGAGATGTGCAAGGAGATAAAGATTTCAACACAGAGCTTTAAATATGATTAAAAATGGAGGGTTCAAGGATTAGCAATAGGTTATCAGAATTAGGGATGAACAGATTTTTGTAGCTAAGCAACAAAATCTGCACCAAAAAAATAAAAGAAATTACTGTGAAATTGAGCCAAATAAGAACCAATCTACATCAATTTCTCTACAGTCAGAGAGCTCTTTTGGTGGACTTTCTCGCATTGTACTAGAAATAAATATTTATATTTGTTCTTTCATTAGAACCTTTATTTTACATGGACATCTAAGAGGGAGTGTTATAAAATAATATTATATGTTCATGGGATCCACCATTATATTAATGAGATCCACCACCACAATTTGCTTCCACTATTATTTGTTTCCACTATAACTTGTTTCTTTTTTTGGCCTATAAATATATTCAAATCATCAACATACACAACTATTATGAAAATTTCAGATACATACCTTTTCATAAAGACAACGGCAAATTGAATCATTTTTAAATCCTTCTGCTAAAATGATTGTATTACATTTGCCCTGATTGCTTCAACCCGTATAAGGATTTCTGAAGGTTTATTGAACTAGTTTCTCGAGAATCATTGTATGCTTCATGCACTTTGAATTCTTCAGGAATTTTCATAAAAATGTCGTGGTCTAATGAGCCATATAAATAGGCAGTGACCACGTCCATTTGGTGCATTTCAAGCTTTTCATGAACTGCCAGAATCATTATATACCTGAAGGTAAGTGCATCCATCACAGGGGAATATATTTCCATATAGTCAATGCCAGACCTTTGCGAAAATCTTTGGCTACTAGTCGTTCCTTATATCTTACGACTTCACCTTTTACATTTTGTTTACCCACAAAAACCCATTTGTACCTCACTGGCTTGGGACCTTCAGGTGTTCGGATTATTAATTCGAAAACTTCAAGTTTTTCAAGTGAAGTCAACTCTGTTTGAATTGCGTCCTTCCATTTTGGCCAATATTTTCCCTGTCTACATTCATTGACAAAGTTTGATTCAATATCCTCATCTTGTTGCGTTATTTCAACAGCAACATTATAAGCAAAAATATTATCGGCACACAAATCATATATGTTACTCCAGTGTTCTCAAAGGCGCTCTCCATTCACCAAAGGCACAAGGGCGAGGTGAGGCACTCTCACCTATTACAACCATGGTGAGGCGAGATTCAGAAAGGCAAGACGAAGCGCAAAAATGGTGACATACGAGTGGTGAGGTGAGGGGCTATAGGCGTCGCCTTTTTGATTTTTTTAAATTTAAAAAAGCCTTGATTTAATAATTAAAAAGAAATATTAGGGTTTATTTGGAATTTTGGGTTTTCCGCGATCTAGACTGCCTTTTTTTCTCTCCAGTTGCAGCGTGACCTTCTTCTCGAACTCGCGACCCCTTCTCCAGTTTGCACTTCGCAGGTAAGCTTTTTCTTTCTTCTTTCTTCTTCTGTTCTCCTCTGCTTTGAGCAGTTAGTTTCTTTTTTTCTTCTTCTTCTTTCATATGCAGTGAGCAGAGCACAACAGTGTTTTTTAAATGCTCTGTTTTAGACTCTTTATTATGCTCTGTTTTTTTCTTCTGGAGACTGGGAACTGAAGCTAGCTACTGATCTGCCCATATTTAAAAATAAATAAATTCTAATCCTTTTATTTATTTCTGCCCCTACTCAATTTAGTTTATACTAATTAATATAGTATTAATTTGTCCATAGATAGTGATTTCAATGGCGTTTGACATTGGATGAAATTATGGCATGCAAGGACCAACAAAAGATCCAGTTATATGTATGTTTTGTAAAGTTACTTATAATGGTGGTATTGCTCGACACAAACAACATTTGATGGGTGGAAACAAAAATATAAAACATGTCCAAGTTGTTCAGAGGAAGTTAGAGAAGAAATAAGGGCTTATGTGCAAAATAAAGTCGCGTGTAATCCGAAATTTCAGGTGAGCAGCAAGAACCACCTGTGGTTGATATTGATGATGATGATGATGATATGGATGACTATGGTGAAATGATGCCTCCCTCAAAAACTCAAAAGATATCTTCTAGTGGAAGTGCATTATCGACGGGGCGGAATGTGACGAAAGGTCCTCTTAATCTCTATTTTTCACAAAAATCACAACCAAAGGGAGGCTTTGAAAAGGGAGCAGGATTTGATGAAACCAAGAAAATTCTAAGGGATCACGCGGTAAGTGCTTTTGTATTATGGATGTACGATGCGGGGCTTACTTTTAATTGTGTTAATTACAAATCATTTGATAAATTCATTGAGGTAGTAGAACAACATGGCTCCGGAATTAAGCCTCCTACCTTCCATGAAGTAAGAGTTACTCACCTAAAACAAGAGGTGAAGAAAGTGGACAAAATTGTTGATGAGCATAAAGTCCAATGGACTAAGTTTGGATGTTCCATTATGATGGATGGCACGAAATGGTAAAATGGTCATCAATATTTTTGTGAATTCTCCCATCGGTAGTGTATTTCTTGGTTCCATTGATGCTAGCAATGAATCTACTGATTCTATCAAAATGTATAACTTGTTCAAGAACACTATTAAAAGAATCGGACCGGAAAATATTGTACAAGTTGTCACCGATAATGCTAGTGAGAATGTTAAAGCAGGAAGCATGATGATGGGTGTGTACCCACACATTTATTGGACTCCATGTGCTACTTATTGCATCAATTTGATGTTTGGTGACATATTCAAGATTAACCCATATGCTTCAGGTAATACCACTCTCCTATCCTCTAACTTTCTTTATAGTTAATACTTAATATTTATTAGCTACTAATTACCATAATTATATTACTTTTAACAGTTTTTAAGAAGGCCATCAAGATCCATTCTTACATTAGTCAAAGGCTGTTGTTGTTGAACTTGATGAGAAAATTCACCAACGAAAGAAATTTGGTGAAACCGGCCAAGACAGGATTTGCAACGGCCTACTTGACTTTGAGAGCTATGTACAGTCAAAAGAAAAAATTGAGAATTCTAATCCTCTCAACTGAATGGACTTCAAGTAGATTTGCAAAGAAAACTTTGGGAAAAGATGTTGCCAACCTTCTTATTTTTGCCCACATTTGGAATGATGTTGTTCGGGCACTTAAAGTTTGTGGTCCTTTGACAACAGTTCTTCGTTTGATGGATGGGGAGAAAAAACCACCAACGGATTATATTTATGAAGCAATGGATAGAGCCAAGGAAACTATTGAGCGGGCCTTTAGTGGAGTTAAGAAGCAATATGAGAAAGTGTTTGAAATCATTGCTGGAAGGTGGATTGACCAACTCCATCGACCTTTGCATGCTGCAGGCCATATTTTGAACCCAGGATTGTTTTATAAAGCTCATGAAGATGGCATATACATCAAGATGTGTGGATGGGTTATCATGCATGTGTTGAAAAGATGAACCCCGATATAACAACAAAAGATTTACTAGTCGCTGAGCTTCCTAGGTACATAAATGTTGATCGACTGTTTGGTTGTGGTCAGGCTCAAAGAGCCAAAGACACAAGGTCACCGGGTAAGTGAGTTGATTTAGTTATTTATACTATAGTTTTACTTTAAGTTATTTGACTTATTTATACTTATTATTAACTTTTAAATTTATTTTTTTAAAGTTGAATGGTGGTCACTATTTGGTAGTCAAACTCCAAACTTGCAAAAGCTTGCCATGAAAGTGTTAAGTCTAACTTGTAGCTCATCCGGATGTGAGCAAAATTGGAGTGTGTTTGAACATGTAAGAAGAATATTTTTATATCCTAATATCCATATTATATTATTATTAGTATTTGTTAGCTAATATCTACCACTTATGTGCAAATTCATTCTAAAAAGAGAAATAGGTTTGCACTATTGCGTCTCAATGATTTAGTGTACATTAAGTACAATAGAACATTGAAACGTCGTTATGATGCTCGTGATACCATTAATGCAATTGCCTTGGATTATATTAATGAGTCAAATGAATGGTTGGTTGGATGCCCCGAAGATCAAGAAGATGAACTAGTATATGAGGAAGGTGATCTTACTTGGGGTACTGTTGCTACGACAATTGGAGCTGACAAGAGTATTTGTGGTCTTAGGGGAATTCCTTCAAGATCAAGGAGACTTGACAAGGGCAAAGGAGTACAAACTACATCTACAAGTTCAAGTAGGACTTGAACACTAATTGATGAATCTGAGGAAGAAGATGAGGAGCAATATAATCATATAATGACATGGATATTGATCTTCAAGATTTTGATAATCTTGAAGAAGAATAGACTTTGAGTTCTAGTATTGTTTGTCAATTGTCTTATGAATTATTGAGTCATTCAAGTTCTAGACTCTTAGTATATACTATTAGTTTTTGAATTGAAATATTTGCTAATATATGTTATTGCTATTGAGATTTTTGATATTTATATATGCAATTAAATATTTTAAGAATTTGGTATTAATTGGCACCTCAATTCAAAAAGGCGAGCGCCGGCAGACCCTTGTCTTCGTTTTTTGCCTTTTGCCATCCAAAACACTGGCCAGTTCACAAAATTCGACTTTTCGAATTCAATGGAACCGTCAGAATTCGAATTAGAGGTCTTCTTGATCCGATATCCGTTTAGTCGCAACTAAACTAGTTTAGGACTCAAAAAGACCAAAACGCCCTTAGAGCTCCCGAACAATACACTGAAACTTTTTCTAGGCCTAAAATCACCTCCTGAATCCAACAGAATTTTCAAAAATTCAATTCGAGTATCCGAAATCCAAATGTTGACTAAAGTCTAAACTTAATCCAAAATACCTCAAACTTCTAACTTAGGACCACAACTCTCCGATACAACTCCAAATTCAGAAACGACAACTCCCCTAGACCAAATTTCACATTTCGGAGCTAATAAAACTGACAGAATCCCGTTCTAAGAGTCATATCTCCGATTGGTACCAAATATCACTTTTGAACAACTTAAGCCTTCAAAACCAACTTCTTTCAAAAATTTAGACTTTTCAAATAATTTCCCAAAACCAACACCAAACACTGATCAATTATGACTTGAGGCAACTATCGGGGGAGGGGAGGGGAGGGGGGAGTAAAACGATCATTTTATCAAAATTTCCAAAAAATGACCTTTAGGGTCATTGCAAAATTCTCAATAATTCTGCGCATCAAATTATAACCAGGATGGCCCAACCGGTCATGTCAAATGATGAAATCATTATGATTAATAAAACTTTTAATTACCATTACATGTGATTCAACCACATGAATACTTGTGTGATATAACCAGAAGAAAGTGCAGGTAATATTTTATGCACAAATTTTTTTCCGCTTTATTGTAGTAATATAAGGTGTTCAGCCTTTCCTTCATTAGCGGTTTCAATATGATAGCTGGTGCTGGTAAGGCCGGGACCGTGGTCGTCCGTCTCCGGTTTGCCGGCCGATAAGATCTCTGAGATTGACCAGCCAGCTGGGTTGGTTTGGCTATTCTTTTCTATTGAAAAGGATTTTGACGAATAACCTATAACCTTTAAACTTAATAAGTTTCCTTGAGACTTACTACATTACAAAACATTATTAATAGCCAATATTGTTTCCTTAGGTAGTGATAAGATTGCGCTTCTAGAGCCCTCAATTATTATTGTACTATCAGATATTGTATTAACATTGGCCCCTTTCATAACTGAATGAGAGAAATATTTCTTTCTTTTAATATAGTGTGAGTTGTAGCACTATCCAAAAGGCACATACCTCCATTACTATCTTGGATCTAATTGAAAACTGAGAAATTTTATTTATCTTCATAAAATAAAAGTACTGTTGAAAATAATATATGTCCATGTGATCCACCACCACAATTTGTTTCCACTATATTTTGTTTCCACCACAATTTATTTCCTTCTTTGGCCTATAAATGGCCATTATTGTAAGTAAAGAATGGAGGTAGAAAACACAAGAAAGGAAGAATTATTCCCTTGTTCTCTCTCCCCTCTTCTTAATTTAGTTTGTCATTTTATTTACAACACGTTATCAGTATGAAGTCTCTTATAAGGTATGTTTTGATGATATAACTATTTCTATTTTCTGATTCTAAACACAAGTATACATTTGAATATATTCAATTTTTATCTTCTCTAAATAATCTAGGGTGGCAGTAGACTTTATTAATTAATGAAAATAAATTTTCTTATTAAAATACTGCATATGTTCTTAATTTTTAATAGTTAAAATTTTATTAATCTAATTTAAATATTTTTATAATAGTTTTCATCATGTCAAAATTGGAGTTCGTGGTACTTGATATTTTCGGCAAAAATTATATATCATAGTTACTCGATGCTGAAATTCACCTAGACTCTAAAGGTCTAGGTACCACTATTACTAAGGGTAATGAAGCGTCGAGTCAGGACAAAGCGAAGGCTATGATTTTTCTTTGTCATCATTTGGATGAAGGATTAAAGGCCGAATATTTAACAGTGAAAGATCCACTTGAATTGTGAACTGGTTCGAAGGAAAGATATGACTACCTTAAGGCAACGGTATTGCCAAGGGCTCGTTATGAATTGATACATTTACAATTACAGGACTTTAAAACTGTATGTGAATATAATTCTGCTTTATATAAAATAACTTTCAATTAAAATTATGTGGGAAAAATATAACAGATGAGGATATGTTGGAAAAGACTTTTACTACTTTTCATGCCTCAAATCTGGTGTTACAGCAGCAATACCGTGAAAGGGGATTTAAAAAATATTCTTATTTAATCTCATGTCTTCTTATGGCTGAGCAACATAATATTTTTTTGTTGAAAAATCATGAAGCCCGTCCCAGTGGAATTGCTCCATTACCGAAAGAAAATGTGGTAGAAGCAAATAGCCAGTTTGAAAGAAGACAATAAAAATCGAGGCCATAGTAATGTGTGTGGACGTTGCAACGGAAGAAGACGATATAATACTCCTCGTGGTGGTGGTTAATACAAAGGAGAGAACAATATGGGTTTTCAAAGCAGTCCTTCAAGAAGCAACTGTTATCATTGTGGCATGAAAGACCATTGAAAGAATGAATATCGGACGCTTAAGCATTATGTGAGGCTTTATCAAAATTCCTTCAAAAGGAAGGCAAATAAAGGTGGTGCCTCTTCTTTTAATGTCCGGGTAGAGTCACACTTGACTTTTGAAAATAATGTTGAGGCAAGACCTTCGCAAATATATAATGATAATATTGAAGCGAATTTGGCTTTGAAGGATGACGATTTAATGACCTCAATGATATTACTCATTTGGAGGTTGAAGACGACTTTGGAAATCGTAATTGATGTTTGATTTTATTTTATCATTTACAATATGTTGTTTTTATGTACTTTGGATTATCATTTTATTGTGATGCTTTTATCTCTATATATAAAAAAAACAAATTAAAAAAAAGACTTAAGTTTCTTGCAATGTTGTTACTTAAGATATCTCTTATGATGTAGTTTTATTTTTTGAGGATAAATAAAATTTCTCAGTGTTCAATTGGATCCAAGATGAGTAATGGAGATATGTGCCTTTTGGATAGTGCAACTCACACTATATTAAGAGAAAAGAAATATTTCTCTCATTTGGTTATGAAAGAGGCCAATGTTAATATAATATCTAGTAGTACAAAAATAATTGAGAGCTCTGGAAGAGCAGCTTTATGACTACCTTGGGGAACAATATTGACCATTAATAATGTTTTGTATTGTAGTAAGTTTCAAAGAAACTTAGAAACTTAGTAAGTTTCAAAGAAACTTATTAAGTTTCAAGGTTATTCATCAAAATGACTACCATAGTGAGACTGCTAATGAAGGAAAGGTTGAGTACTTTTATATTACTACAATAAAATCAAAAAATGATTTGACAATGAAAAATTACCTGCACTTTCTTCTGGGTTGTACCACACAAGTATTGATGTGGTTGAATCATATGCCATGATAAATAAAAGATTTATTGATCATAATGATTGTATCATTTGACATGATCGGTTGGGCCATCCCGATTATAATATTATATGCAAAATTATCGAGAATTCACATGGGGGACGGACTTCATGATTTTTCAACAAGAGGGTAATATGTTGCTTAGCCACAAGGAGGCATGAGATTAAATCAGAATACTTTTTAAATCCCCTTTTACGGTATTGCTGCTGTAACACCAGATTTGAGGCATGAAAAGTAACAAGTTTTTTTCAAGACCTTTAGCGTCTAGGTGAATTTCAGCATCGAGTCACCATGATATATAATTTTTGCCGAAAATATCAAGTGCCAAATTTGACAAATTTGACATGATGAAAATTATTATAAAAATATTTAAATTAGATTAATAAAATTTTAACCATTAAAAATTAAGAAATACCATATGCAGTATTTTAATAAGAAAAATTATTTTCATCAGTTAATAAAGTTACTGCTACCTTATATTATTTAGAGAACATTAAAACTGAAAATATTCAAGTGTATACTTGTGTTTAGAATCTGAAAATAGAAATAGTTCTATCATCGAAACATACCTTATAAGAGACTTCGTGCTGATAATGTGTTATAAATAAAATGACAAATTAAATTAAGAAGAAGGGAGAGAGAACAAGGGAATAATTCTTCCTTTCTTGTGTTTTCTACCTCCATTCTTTACTTACAATAATGGCCATTTATAGGCCAAAAAAAGAAACAAATTGTAGTGGAAACAAAATATAGTGGCAACAAATTGTGGTGTTTGATCTCATTAATATAATGGTGGATCACATGGACGTATAATATTATTTTATAACATTAATGATATTGTAAATTTTTGTAGTGCCTAGGTGGTGATGATAGCATGAGCATCAAAGGCTGCTAGCCCGCGACACGTGTACATATGTTGTCAATAAAGTCTGGAATGAATGGAGGTGGGCGCACGTAAAAAAAATGATAAACTACAGATAGTCTTTTTTTGTCGATAAGGAAAAAGACAGGCAAATTCTAACATTTAGTACAACATCATCAAAGCATTAAGCTATAAAATGGAAAGCCTTAACTGACATAAATACTCTCTAATTCAATGATAGTTCCTGTAAGCAAACACGTTGACCATGAGGTGTGAGCTTATTGCCACATATATTAGTAGTAGAAGTAGCTTTGTACGCACGTAGCAGGCTAGCAGCCTTTGATGCTCATGCTATCATCACCACCTGGGCACCACAAAAGTTTACAATATCATTGAATTTATTACATTCAAAGGATGATTGCATTTAAAGGATGATTAGTAAAATTGTTCATTTTATTTATTGTTCATTAAGCCCTATGCGAAGTCAATCCTTTTTTTTGGGAAGATAACATTTATGCAAAGTCAATACTAAACATATAAAAATGGACAAAGGAAGTGCTAATTTGAAAGCTTAACTTTTCATGTTATTAGAGAACTAATACTCTTTGCGTTTTAATTTGTTTGTTTGATTTTGACTTGACAAAAATTTAAGAAAATAAAGAAGACTTTTGAATCTTATGATCTTAAACTAAAAATATGTAGAATATATCAACATGTTCTTTAATCTTGCGTTCTTAAACATGTTACATGGAAAGTTAGAATTAAGAAGTTACTAAAAGTAAAAGAGACATTCTTTTTGAAACATACTAAAAAGAAAAGTAAAACATGAAACAGGGGGGTAATTCTTCATTCTTTATCTAACGCTCTAATGAAAACACGCAATATTTCCAAGAATTACAAAATTCATTTCTGATTATTATAAAAATATTAACTCAAGGTCGATGTTGGGCACGGGCTCCTCCTAACTAGTAATGGATATTAAATAACTGACCACATTGCTGTTGTTAGGAATGGATATTCAATAAATGGCCACATTGCTGACACCATCTCTGTAAGAATTTAGTTTGTGTATTCTGAATGCTTAAATGATCGAGCAAGAATTGAAGAAATTGTTTGTTAATTGGTGGATGGTGTACTTCATTTATGAATTGAACAAGAACTGTACAAATTCTGAAATGTGCATACTGAAGTGTGGTACAGGTATGCTCTATTTTTGATAGCTTTTTGGTGTTTTTAGAAGGTTGAAGTACTATACGACTCTTACACCTGAATGAAAATGGTATCAACACAGATGAGAAGTCCACATAATATAGTTTGGCCACAATTTTGTTTCCTTGATATGTAAGTCATTTGAAAGGTCCTTCCATTAAGTTTATTCCTCTGGTTGGCTGCTTGGTTGCAGGCACTAATTGCTGATTTTGAAGTGTCAGAAGGGATTTATTCTCGGGCAAGAATTGAAGAATCTGATTCGGTGTGTCTATGGCTTGGGGCAAATGTCATGCTGGAGTATTCATGTGAAGAGGTATCTGACTGATAGTTGAAATGATGCCTTTCTGTAGCTTTGAATACTGTGATATTTGAAGTTCTAATCAAGAGATATTATTGCATGTTTAATGGAGCAGGCTACTACCCTTCTTAAGAAAAACTTGGAAAATGCAAAAGCCAGCTTAGAAGTTCTTGTTGCCGATCTACAATTTTTGAGGGATCAAGTGACAATCACTCAGGTCCATTCTGCTTTAACTCTTATCTCGGTCTATAAATTGGGTAGTGTTTCGCTGGCAATAAATTGTCTTTACATTATATTAGTTAGTTTTTAATTACTTCTCACTTGTGTTGCATATGCTAGGCAAGAAAATCGTTATGCTTTATGTCCAAAAAAGAAACAATTAATTTGTGAATACCCGTAAATGTATCTAATGTTGGAAGTGAGCAATTTTTGAGGCATAGGCTTTCAGTAGCTCGAGATCACACTTATCAGATTCCATCGGGGAAGTGATTTTTTTCGGAAGAATCGCCATGATATACCTGATCCATGCTATATATATATATATATATATATATATATATATATATATATATATATATATTACTTTAAAAACATGAAAGTCTTAGAAATGTTGATTGAACTTTTTGTACTTATTAAACACTATTATAGACAAAACTGTCATTTACCATTTTCCTCAAATAATTTTCATTTAATTATTATCGTAATATTTAGAACTTTGAAATTAATGAAAGTCAGAAGGATTAAATCTTTAATTATTTGTAAGAGGTAAAGCTCCTAATGTTTAGTACTTTAAAATTGACTAGAATTTACTTCTTAAATCCTTCCTTATTTGAACTATATTGAAAGTCCTAACATTTAAAGACTTTAAAATCAATTACAATTTTGTTAATTTATAGCTATTATTTGAATTCCTTTTATGTGTAATATGACGTTTTGCATGGACTTCTAACTAACCATATTCCAATAATCTAGCTATTGTTGACTGTATTTTTTTTTAAAAAAATAATTCCAGCAATTAACCAAAAAATTTACTTTACGTAAACAAACAAATGAAATGTATATTTTATTACCTTAGATAAATAGTTCCCTTATTTGAACCATGAAAGTACGTATTTTATACACAATAAATTCTTGAGAGTCGCCTCCCTTCTCCCACTGCTACTCTAGGTGCCGTGCCCTCAGGTCTTTATTCTTCCTCTGTTCTTCTTGTTTGTTTATTTGATATTTGCAGGGTTGCTTGATATTAATGGTGTTAGAAAAAATATGATACAGAAAGTTAATTTCTTAAATATTTGCCTAACAAGACCTTATGTTTTGTTTAAAGATATCAGTGAACTTTAATACTTGTCAATATTGATTTTCCAAAGATATAATATCACATAAAATTAAAAGAAGGAAGACAATTATTTTTACCTAAAATTTAAGCGTGAAACATATACATAAAGTAGTGTTTATATTTTTTAACTATTGTATGTGTGTATGTATATTAGTAAAAAAGTTTTCCCTATATTTTTGAACTTTTTTTGGCTATATATTTTTTGACGCTTTTTTTTTAAAAAAAAAAATTGACTATTTTTTGGATATTTTGAAAAAGGTTTTTGCATATTGTATTGGACATTTTTAAAACCTTTTTGTCTATTATATTGAATTTTTTTGACTATTTTGTTTTTGCCTATTAGATTGGAAGTTTTTTGACTTTTCTTTTGGATTAAGTCTCTTTTAGTTGGAAAATGATTCTTCGTGTAAGAATTTAATCAAATATTTTTTTTTGATATAATGTATGGTTACTATAAAAAAATTTAACCATAATTTTAATTATGATTGTTACTATAAAAAAGGAATTAATTTAATAAATTTATTTCATTGGTAGGAGTCAGGTCTGCGTACACTCTACCCTCCCCAGACCCCACGATGTGGGATTTCACTGGGTTGTTGTTGTTGTACTATAAAAAAGGAATTAATTTAATAAATTTATTTCATTAACCAAAAAGAAAAAAACTACAATGTTAAAATAAAAGAATGGAAAAGGAAAAAAGAAAAAACATTTGATTTTAATTATGTTTGTTTGTTACTATTTTTAAAAAATGAGGAATTAATTTATGCGAAAGAACAAAAAATAATTGGAATAAATAGTGGGAAGTTTGGGTGGCTGGGTGGGTACGAGAATTGGGGGACCCCACATCACCTAGCAAAGTGCATGTGTCAGTGTGCCTTACAAGGTGCCTGACACCATTCGCCTTCCTTTTCTGTGTCAGTTATCGTGTCGACGGTGTATGAATTAAGGCTCATGGCCCCCAGTGCCTTTACCGTTTTGGTTTCTTCCGTAATTGATTTGCTGTTTTGGAATTTTTGGTCAATCTTTTTGCCCTTTTGGCTCCGGACTCGAACAAAATATGTGGGGGGAAATAGGATTAGTAGCTTTAATTGGCAATGTATAAGCTTGTAAGTTTTTTGGATAGGAGACCCCTTATACTTTTGAATGTTTGTAAAGTTTTGACAGCTTAGCATCTCCCTTGGAAGCTGAGTTTGGTTATTAATAGAGTTACCTTAAAAAAAAAAAAAATTGTACTTATATACTTTTTTTAAGTTGTGTAATCATTAATATAGGTGACATGTGTGAAGCAGGTACGTTAAAGACTAGTATCATGAAAAATGGATACAAAATTTTTATTGCTTTTTTGTATTGGCAATAGGTCTGAACAAGTATCTAAAAATATTTAGATATTTGTATCCTGTCAAAGTAAGGAACCATGGCATATATGTGTGGAATAGATTCCATCTTAGAGAGTTGAAAGAGCAATATCTTCTTGTTACTTCTGTTTATTTTTCACATCTGCATAATTCCAGCGACAGGTCATTGCTATCATTTACTTTTTTGCTTATTGTTTAAGCTGCTGTGTCTCAGGTCACGATTGCTCGAGTATACAACTGGGACGTGCATCAACGTAAGTTTCGACAAGCTGCCAGCCCAAAAGAATAATGATAAAAATCTATATACATGGTATTCACTTTTGCTGCAAAGAGTATGAGTTAGATATTTGTTCATCGTTTTAGGTTTGCTTCTTTTGGACTCTCCTCTAGCAGGATTCTGGTTTTTTATTTCAGACCAGCAGTTGTTGGGCTTGTAGCAATTTTGTAAGAAAGCAAATATTTGTTGGTGAGTCTGTGCATTTACTAGATGGTTAGGATCAAAATTATAATGATACAATCTGTCTTAAAAAAGAGTGTAATGATACAATTGTTGGCAAAAATTGTCAAATTGTGGTATCACTATGTTATATTGTTCCTTTATGGGACTTGTCTCTGGTCGCTGTACTCCAAAGAGAGAAATAAATAGCTCTAGTTTGCCTGATTTTATTATCTCAGTAAAATGTTCACCATATGTAATATTTACTTTAAAGTTATAATTCATTTGCAGATTAACCATAGTTAAACATGCTTCATGCATAACAGTCCAACCAACGGGGGCGAATTTATAGGGGAGACTATGGGGCACGTGAACCCATGGTCTCTCCATAAATTAGATAGTTTATGTATATATTTTCTAAAATTGGTATAATACTAACTATTGACACTCATGCTCCAAGAAAGTTGAATAGTGCTTGGTTGAAGGTTGAGTTACATGAGAACTTGGGATCAATTCTCACTTACTAGAGGAATTGGGATTAATACATTTCTCTTCTTTTTTTTTTAGTAGTACAACCCTGTACTAGAAATCCTAATTTCGCCTCTGCCTACTAATATATTCATAAAGTTTTCAATGCCATTGACCTTTTGGATGAGTTTCTGCCAAAAGATTGTAGCAAATTTCGCTGTAAGCATCAAGGGTGAAGTGGAATGGTAAAGGTTTATGTATCCTAAATTAGAGGTCTTGAGTTTGATACTCTAAAATGGGGTCTTCTTTGATAGGCAGCGCCTAAAACCCCTCTAGCAGGCTTTCTACAACGTGAATCTAAATTACTCGGCCTATAGTGGGTTTGGGACATCGGATGGTAAATCAAAGGGATAATAGATTAGAAAGTAGACCATTATAGTTTCCCTTTCCAGTTCTGCAAGTATAAGGACAAAGGTGCCCATTTCCCAGTGATGGAAATTCTCCTCAAGGCTCAAGTCTATGTGCCCCATGACAGACAGAAGGAAAATGGGATGGGGTGGGGAGGGGGAGAAAACTAGTATTTACTTTCAATTCCCAATATACATATGAGGTGCTTTTGAAAAAAGTTGTTGGTGACACATGCTTGATTCTTGCCATGTGTGGTTCTTCTTGGCTAGAAATGTTGGAATTGCTGCTTTTATTATTGATTGGATTCTGAAACAAATATGCATTTCTATAATTGGTTGCTGCTGAATGTTCTCTGGCAATCTGGTGTTTCAAATTGACCAAAGTCATTTCCGCTTTTCAAAAAAACAGGTGCATTGATCAATGACATAATATGCAAAAGTATTAGTAAGAGTTTCAGACTATGCTCAGCATGTTTCATCTCTCTATGTAAATTAATGTTTTATTGCACCAAGGCCTACTAAAGAGCTTAATCCTTATATACTAATATAATCCTTATGCAGTAAGTAAAATAATAATCTTTGGCAGTTGATTCTAGTTTGAAGGCTAAGAGACAAATTCTTTGGCCTGTCATTGTCTATTGTGTTTCTGTTTTTCTTTCCGCCCTTTACTCTAATATGATACTTCATTATAGCAGCATGTTGTGGTTTGAGTTCACACACTTAAGTCGAGAATATTTGGTTGACACAGATTTATTTAAAGAATGACTTTTGTGCATCATGAGAAACCTGTTTGGTGCCATTGAGGGTTGGGTTGGCAATGTAGGTGAAGTAACAGTATGTTTGACAAGGAGATTAATCAAAAGGCGGTTCTTGGCATTTGTGCCCACACATGGAGATGGGACTTCTTTTTATCTTTATTGACTTACAAGTACTTGGGAGTTGGGACTGTGTGGGAAGGATCTTTGTAGGGCTTCAAAACACCGCGTTGACAAATTAAACTTTCTGAGAGTCCACATATGTTCTTCTGTGGAATTTAGATTTGGCTTTGGTTTAAGTTTTGAAAATTTTCGGCACCTATGGTATGGTTTAACCGTCAATGAAATGGGTGAAAAATAATTTAAGTTCCAGAAGGCATAAAAAATCGTTAGGCATTTTTATCAAAAAAATGTTGGGTTTGTGTCACTTTTTAAATTAATATTTTTAGTGAAAAAACCTGTCATTTTGATTTTAGGACAACTTTTGGGTTTATAAAAGAATAAATGTGTTCAATCACTAGTGAAAAGGACTGCTGTTTTATATACCATGACTGCATCATTTCTAGTTGGTTGCTGCTATAGTTTGAAATAAGCAAATCAAGAGAGAAATTAAATTCAATCTAGTACGTGGCCTTAAGACTGACCCCAATGTCTTTCTACTACTTTTTTTTTTTTTTTTTGGAAAATTTCATATATGACAAACTTTTTAAGTATAATAACTCCATATGAATATAGTTTTTTTAATTACTTATAATGACAAACATAAATTTGTCATTATACAAACGTTGTAGCGAATTATTCAAACGCTATATCCATGAATTATTTATATATCGAAATATACAAACACTGCAAATTGTATAGCGAATTATACAAACGTTGTATAAGAATTGTATCGCGAAATATACACTTTATATAAAAACTACGAATTATACAATGAATTATACAAACGCTATACAAAAACTGTGAATTGTATAACGAATTATACAAACGCAGTACACGAATTGTATAGCGAAAATACAAATGAATTATAGCAAATCTCAGCAAAATATACCCAAGGATGATAATAAAATGAAACTGTACTCATATGAAATAATAAACTAGTAATATTGTCATCTCGTGTAATTTTCTCTTTTTTTTCCCATAAAAAAAATTAAAATTAAGTTCATTACTATCTTCATCTTCTTTCACTCTAGTAATGCTTATTTGGATGGACCGATAATTTATGTCTTATAAAGTAAAAAGTTGACGATTGAGTTTGTCTTTATGATGCATGAAACTTATGTTTCAAATTTAAGCTTGATTAAAGTAGATTTGAGTGTTAAAGAATGAAATTATTATTTTTTCACGAAAATTTCAGCACGTAGACAATTGAAATTTAGTTAATTTTAACATTTGTTTCGATAATGCATGCATGATCGATTTTCAGGCATACATGAAAACAATTCGATAAGATTGAAATTATAATCAATTCTAACATGTGTTTTGTCATATATAACTAGAAGTCTAGAATCAGGCATATATGAAAAAAATTTTGAAGAATCAAATAAGTTTGTTCGATTTGTTGTTCTTTTGACAAATTAATGATTGAAGTTTGTGCTTTATATATGATATATGAAACTTATGTTACAAAATTGAGCTTATTTGGATGCTAAATTGTTGTAACTAAAAAATAAATTATTTCGCAAAACAGACACACATGACTGAGATTTAAGATAATTTTTGCATGCATGATTCAAATGCAAATTTTCAACCTCAATTGCGTATATCTGAATTATTTTCAAAATTGGTAATTTTTTTATTAAAAAAAAAATCACAAAACTGGCACAAGTTAAATAACAACCCTAAAAATGTGTATTTGTGTACTTTTAGTTTATTTATAAGCATAAGTCAAAAGTCTAATTTATAACTTATTTTTATTATTTTAGTTTAAAAATAAAAGCTTAATATTTTAAGTTTTTATCTTATTCAAATACTAAAAAAATATTTAATAATATCTAAAATAAGTCAATTCAAACATGCTCTGATTCAGAACTTTCTATGTGTATGTGCATATATGAGTGTGTATCAATCAATCAATAAAATTTGTTAAGGCATCTCCAACTCAAACACTAAATTTTACATTAAATTTGGTGTCATCACTATTTTTAGTGTAAATCAACTCCAACCTACTACACCAAATTTTACACCAAAAAGGAATATTTCTTTCTCTCTCTCTTCATTGTTATATAATTATTTCTTATTTCATTCATATTTTCTTATTTCATATTTCTAAAACACTCACTATATATAATTTTCATATTCTTTTCTTTTATAATCGTTTAATATAAACTTATTTTATATTTCAATTTTGAAGTATGTCAATTACTAGTTTGTTGAATATTTATTATTTTCATGTCAATTACTAGTTTGTTAAATATTTATTTTTTTCGATAATTCTAAAATATATTATATTATTTGTCCACCATTTTATATTTTTGCATATTTAATTTTTGTGAAGGTTAATTGTAATTATATCCAATTAACATTTATACTAGAATTAACATAATTTTTTTTAAAAAAGTCATGTATAGAAAAATAATGTATCAAAAATTAACTTTTTAATCTAAAATTAACATTATAAAAATATTACATAAAAATAATGAAATGTTTAATTAAAACATACCATTTATATAATGTTTAATTAAAAATATTGTATAATAAAATAATATTAAAATATTCAAAAAGTAAAATTAATGTGATGAATAGTGTTATACCAAATTGGATGTAAATTTGCTGTTGGGTTGAAGCACCAAAACACTAAATTTTACACTAAATATAAAATTTGGTATTGAATTGAAAATGGTCTATATTTAATATAAAATTTGACGTTGGATTGAAGATGATTTAAGCCTGAGCATCCCCCAACCTTAGTTTTTACTATTCTATTCATCTTTTACTCCTTGTAGGCTAGCTAGCCACTATAATTTCCAAAAGCTATCTTCAACTATGCAACCTTTTTGACTATTTCACATTACTTTTAGTCCATACTTCCTCCACTTTAATTTAATTGGCATAATTGTCATGTTTTAGCTTGATATAAAATTTAAAAATATATATAAAAAATAAATAAATTTTATGATCTTAAATTTAAAATATGTAAAATTTACTAAAATATTTTTTAATTTTATAATCTTAAATATGTCACATGAAAAGTTAAAATTAGAGAATTACTAAAAAAAGAAAAATATAAAAGAAAAAGGAAAAACAACTTAAAACGTAGGAATTAATTTTCGAATTAATGACGAATCTTTATAAAATTATGTGTATTTCAAGGTTTGTAATAACATGTAATCGTGATCGATTAATTATTTATAAAAAAAACATGGAGATACACGATTTACTAATGTGGCATCTTAGGATATATATTTTGATACCTTTATTATAAATTATTGTTTGTTCATTTGATAAGATTGTATATGAGATGATTTTTTTAATAGTTTTTCCAAATTATAGAATTTTTTATGTTTATGAAAAAAATATACCTTAGAAAAATTGAAATTGGATGTCTAAATAAAATTTTTAATTTAAAATAAAACTAATTTTCAAATTTTATATGTAATTACAAGATGTTTATAATATGTGGCCTGTGGGCATATGCAATATTTGAGCTCCCATATATTGGTATGGAAAATGCAATGACGGCATTGCATTACCCCAAAAAGAGAGATAGAGAGAGAGACAGGCACGCAAAACGAGGCTGATTTTGTCCTCTCATTGGGGGCCTTTTTTGGGCTCTGTGTTTTGTTAGCTTCTAACCAGTCCCAAATCAAATGCTATTATAAAACAAAGCTGTTTGACTTTCACTTCTATCACTATCATCATAACTTACAATTTATTTATTTATTTATTTATTATATTCCATATGATGACAGTGTAATACTTTATTTTGGTCATTAATATATTTTATTTGATTAAAATAGTTTTTAATATATAATAAAATGTGTTTATTTTAGTCCTTAATATACCTTTATTGATTGAAATGGTCATTAAAGTATAAATAAAGGTGTTTATTTTGATACTTTATTTTAAATCTAATAGATTTTTTTTTTTAAAAAAAGTATTAAATTTAACTATGGACCCTACATGGCTAACAAAATTCATCTTTTTTTGTTAAAGAAAGTAAAAACAATGTTTTTAAATTCAGGAGTTTTCTTTGGAGCTAACGAAGAAAATAACAATTTGTGAATTTTGTTAGCAACGTAGAGTTCACAGTTAAATTTATTATTATATTTGGATAAATCTATTAGGTTTAAGGTTAATGATCAAAATGAATATCTATTGTTATGCATTAAGGATTATTTCAATAAAATAAAATATGTTAAGGATCAAATTGAACATATTTGTTATACATTAAGGATTATTTTAGTCAAGTAAAATATATTAAACACCAAAATAAAATATTACCCATACATTAACGATCATTTTGGTCATTTTCTCTTCCATATGACATGAGCTAACCTCACAAGTTTTATTTATTTAATAAAAAATAAATTCCATTGAAATTATTCTCTTTTGTAATATTTCTTTTTTTTAAAGAAAAAATGGCCGCAATCATCGCTGAGTGTTCTCATATTGCCTTTGATTCTTTCAGTTTCTAGAGGAGCTACTTTGTCATCGTATACTGGTTCATTCATCAGCAGACTCCAATTAATATATTAATTGGTATCAAAATCATTATGGCATTATGTCGAATCTAACAAAATAAACTTTTTAATGATGCTAAAATCAGAAAATAAATTAAAGAAAAAGCTATAAAAAAGATTTATGATATTAGTTTAATTGATTGACCTAAATATGATAATATTAATATAAAAAATATTATAAAGCTATTGAGAGAATAAATCCCCCCCCCTCCAAACACAATTGTCTAAATGACTATATTGTGTATGTCATTGTATTGTGTTTGAGACGAAAATATCTGTTATAGAAGTTCAAAACTAGAAAATGATAGAATATAAAAGAATTGTTTTCTACCAAATAATTATTTTCCACCAAGAAAACCTTTGTGAAGTAAAAATATAAGTATGGTGTAAAATCTAAATAAGGTAGGAAATTCAGGGTAATGGTAACACAATTTAATTGTGTTTTTAATTCTTTTTTTTTTGGGGGGGGGGGGGGTCATTTCATTTATGTTACTATCTAATTTTTCTTGAATTTTAAGGAAAATGATGTTACATTTCAATCAAAGGGAAAAATGACCAATTCTTCTTTTTGCTCATTTAAATTCAAAATTTTAAACTGTTCACACATTTGAGGAATTGAGGTATCTTAAACTGATTGTGCAAGTTAGAATTTCAAGTGCATTTCGAACGTTAAATACCTTTTTCCAACTATAGCCAAATTAATTTCTTCTATCTAAAGATACAAATAGATATTTAAAGAAAGTAAAGTTGTATCTAATTAATTTCTTTCATCAATCACATGAGTAGATACTAGTAGAGTAGTCGGTAGCTCAAACATTATGAATTAAACTTATCCCTTTTAATTAAATTAATGGTGAATATTCTAAGTAGATAACCAGATTGACCACTAGAAAGAAATCAATTTCAAAAAAACATAAAGAGGTCACACCTAGTCCAAAGAAACAATAATTATTTCCCTATAAAATCTCATATATTCGATTAAAATCTTCGGAAGGATTTGTTTTAAGTTTTAAAGAACGAGTTGAAAAGAATAAGGTGGTGGCGGTCTAGAATCTAAGTATACAATTTTTTTTCCTGTTTTAAATATAACATTTTATGTCCTTTATATAACCGTCCAAGGGAAGAATGATACTAATTAACGATTATCTAGAAGAGAATCACCAAGTGCAGTCTTCAAAATAATGACAAACATAACAACTATAAAACTAAATTAATTTCTTATAACATGCCCCATTCAATGAATCAAGAATTCCAACATTTCTTTTTCTAATTTGAAGAAAAAAATGCAAGATAAAGAAAAAAAAACAGGTTATGTTTGAGGCTGAAATCATGTTGAGGTCTTAGACATACTCCCTAGTCCATTCATCTCAATTTATATAGCAATGTTGGACTAAATATAGAGTTAAATTTATTTTTTTGACTTTTAATTTAAATAATATTTGTGCGACTATTAAATATAAAATAATCTCATCAAAGATAAAATTGAAAGTTTATAGTTAATTTTCTTAAATAAGAAAGTATGAAATATGACATATAAGTGCAGACGCGGGAGTTATGTTTACAGATAAGAGTTAGGAAAATCAATTTAATTTACTTTATTTATTCGATATTTAATAGTAAATGAATAGGATAAAATAGAATTTATAGTTAAGGAACTACCCTAGAGCAGAAAAAGCCTTGAAACTATATATGCAGTCATTATATTAGCATTCCTCTAGAACCAAACCAATATGGTTAGAACAATATTATAAGTAAACTATAGAGGGTCGGTTGTATGATCCTAAAAACTTATGTCTTTCAGAATCTTTCTCTAATATACATGCAGTTTTATTCTATAGGAAGCATTACGAAGGTTGTTGTGAAAATATCATAAATTAGAGTTGAAAAATAAAATGAATAAATAAATAGTTAAGTTGAGCCACATATATCTCACTTCATTTAAGGAGATTCAAGCCTACTACAATAGTATTTTCACCGATCCAACAATATAACTCTTGACTTGTCCCTTATAGGATACAACAATCCAATAATGTCATGTGACTCGAACAACTCCGGACTAATTAAAGAGTCCAGATCTCCATCAAAAGAACACCTTCATTCAATATAAAATTACTATTGAAGAATTAAAATATTTTTCTTTCTCTCAACTCTTTCTCTACTACACAACCTCAATTACAAACACAATATAATGTTATATTCATCTACAACATAATAATTCTCATCTACACAACACAAGAAAGAAAGTGTGAAGATAGTGAAAGCGTTGTGAGATCTCTTCTACATTTGATTAGGGTTCGAAGTGAAGAAGAGTTAGTGAGAGAGAAAATATATTCATTTCTTTTGATGATAAAATAAACTGAATAGTTGTTGTAAATCTAGCATTACATTATATAGAAATGGACTTAAGCTACGCTATAAACTACCTATTACATATCTGGGCCTCAAACCTGTGATACAAATAGATAATGAAATGAGCCACACAACTACGTAAGATCAACTCCAAAGTAGGTCTGGATTCCAAAACCCCGATCAAATTAGAGATGGGTAAGATTCTCAACTTAACTAAGTAGAAGAGAATAATGTACAAGCTTGGTGAGCGGCTTGGTAAAAATATCAACTAACTGGAAACTAGCAGGGACATGATCTGATGACCAACAAATCATTTCTAAGTTATGTTGAATGAAGTGGCAATCCACCTCAATGTTTGGTGCTCTCATGAAAAACATGATTCTTCATAAGAGCATGGGCAAAAAATAAATGTCAAAGTCTGAGAGCAGGCACATAGTCCAAGCCAATTTAGCGACAACCTTGCTAATCCTATACTCCATCTCTGCAAATGTGAGAGACACAATAAACAGTTTCTTAGCTTCCCATACAATGAGTGAATCAATTAGAAGAACACAAAAACTAGAAACACATTTTAGTGTCAAGGCGGAGAGCCCATTCACTATCATAATAAGCCGAAAAAGACAAGTGACGTATGTTACTGAAAAAAATAAACTCAAAATTTCCCTTAAGATACCAAAGAAGATGCAAAATGACTTTCATATGCACATGAGAGGACTTTTGAAGTTACTGGATAAGGTATTGAACAAGAAAAAACAAGTCAGTCCTAGTGTGAGTTAAGAAATTAAGCTTACCCACCAAGCTTTTATAAGATTTAGGACTGAACACTGTAGCACCATGTTTGCCTTCAACTTGACAGTGAGATCAAGGGGACAAGTAATAAGAGACACGAATGTACAATGGTGCTCTCGAAGTAGATCTTTGATAAACTTTCTCTGATGTAGCAATAACCCAGAATGAGAGTAGGCAACTTCAATGCTCAAAAATTAATGTGGGGTTCCTAAATTTTTTATCCTAAATTAATTGTCCAAAAAGGACTTCAAAGAAGCAATATCAGGTAATTCATCACTAGTCAAGATAATATCATCGACATAAACAACTAAGAAAATAATTGATGAGTCAAACTATTTTGAAAAAAAAAGTCACTCGTATAATGGGAATAACCGATGGAGCACAAGACCCGAGAAAGCTTCGCATATCACTTTTTCGAACCTTGTTTCAAACCATCAAGTGACTTCTGAAGATGACAAATCAAAGGTGGAGAGTTTCCAAGAGAAGAGGGACTAATAGATAGAACATGGGGCAATTTCATGTAGACCTCCTCATCTAAATCACATGCAAAAATTTATTATTTACATCAAGTTGAAAAATGAGTCAGGCTTGCTTAATAGCCATAACAATAAGACTCTTAACAATAGAAAACTTGACTATATGAGATAAAATTTCAGTAAAATTCACACTCTCTACTTGGATATAACCCCTAACAACTACTCGAGCTTTGTCCCTCTTAACTAACCCATCATCCATATACTTGACTTTATAAATCCATTTACGATCAATGAACTTTTTTTCAGGAGGCAAATCCACAATGGACCAAGTGTGATTGTCTTCAAGAGCCTCAGATTCCTTACTTATGAATTCTTGCCAATAGGAATAGAAGCATCCTGATTGTATGAATACGGTTCGGGCTTAACACTGCTCACTAAGCTATGAAAATCAGTGAAAAAAGAATTATATATACACAAGAAATAGGGAAGAGTGCAAACAAATTATTGGAAGTAAAAAGTACGAGACTCGATAGACTTCCTAGTGGAAAGGACTGTAGGTGTATTTAGAGTAGGAAAAAAGTGCTAAAGGAAAAGTTGGAGGAGGAACAACAGGAGTGAAAGTGACATAAGAGTGATTATTTGAAGAAGAAGAAGAAGAAGGAGAGAATGACTAAATGATGGTGGACTTCATATTGGGAAGGATCGAAGAAGAAGAAGGGAGAAAAAGAAGAAGAAGAAGGAGAAGGAGAAGAAGGAGGAGGAGAAGAAGGAGGAGGAGAAGGAGGAGAAGAAGGAGGATAAGAATAAGGAGAAGGAGGAGGAGGAGAAGAAGAAGAAGGATCAGTGAAAGAGATAGAGTAACTTGAAGAAAGTGGATATACCAAAAAAAGGAACAAAATCTTAAGAGAGACAAAGGTAAATATTACTTCATAGAATACAACATTTCTAAAAATAAAAGTGATGTTGCTAGGAAGGGTATACACATGGTATCCTTTTTTGACCAAGGGATAACCCAGAAACACACATGGATCAACTCTAGGTTAAAATTTATCTATGTAAACTTTAAGAACAAGAGAAATAGAGACAACCAATAATTTTTATATGAGCATAAAAGGGAGGTCGGTTGTAAAGAAGCTCATAAGGAATTTTATTATGAAGTAGCTTGTAAGAGAATATATTAATAAGTAGCAGTGAGCACACAATCGCCCAAATATTTGATAAAACATTTCAACTAACTAGTAAAGCCCTTGATCTTTTTGTAAATATGTATATTTTCTCTCAACTACACCCTTTTTAGGTGTATTTTGATGTAGGATCCCATTTTCAATAAAAAAATAATAATGGCAGAAGTGTTGGACCCAAGTTCATAGGAATTTTCACTTTTGACAATTTGAACAGAGGACTAAAATTATATTTTAACCATACTAATATAAGGTTTCAGCAACGGAAAGACATTACTCTTAGGCCCCATGTGATGGGTTCAAGTGTCCCTAATATAGTCATCAACATGGTTAGGAAATATTCATATTTTTATAAGTAGGGCTTTTATATAGAACCCAAGTGTACACATGTATGATTTGGAAAACATGGATGGCTTTGATAAAGTATTCTAAAAAAGACAGACTATGTTGCCTATCAAGAGGCAAATAGTGCAAGTGAAAGGTTATTTGAAAGAAAATCTACATAAAATATAGGCAATATCCCTTCTTCTAACAAAAGATAAATGTCACAATTTATTGTGTCATAATATTTTTTTTTTTTCAATTTTGAATGAAGAGTATAATGAAAATCAGAGGTAAACTGAATAATAGAGTCAGAAATTGAGTTAACTTTTGTTTTAGAGGGCTAAATAGTATAATAATAAATTAAAATGAATATTTTATTACTTAGAAAAACAAACAGGAACAACAGAGTTACAATTAGAAATTGATGAAAATTGCTTATTACAAGTAGAAGACATTGAAGTAGAAGAAATAGAAAAAGAATTTGGACTTGGCTGAGAGGACTGCACGCTTGTAAAAACCATCCTCCAATTTACGAACTACTATTGACCTCTTTTAATTGAAGTGGCTTATATTATATATGAAAACTTAGTAAAGAGAACACAACAATCTAGTTAAGTGACTTTAGAAATAGAGATAAGGATATAGTGAAAGCTAGGGGTGTAAAGCACATGGCAGAGAGTGAGAGGAAAACAATGAAGAGAACCACTACCTTTCACTTTGTAATCATTAGGTAAGGTGATTAGATATGAAAATACTAAGGACTTGATATCAAAACAAATATTTTTATCATATGTCATGTGGTCAGTGACTCTAGAATCTATAATACAAATGCAATCATATGCTTTAGTTAACATTCATGCACCATAAGACATATTTGTAATATAAACCGACAATAAAATCATAACAACGAAGTTAGCATACTCTACAACATTAGACTAAGAATGAGAGTTTGTCATATGAGTTTGTTGAAGTTACAACACAAGATAAGCATACTATTTCTTGAAAATCTCAAAAATAAAGGACTCATAACCATCAGAGGCCAGAGTAGAAATAGTATGTCACGTTCCGAGCCTACACTCTAAACGTGGTCGGCATTCGATGCCATTGCTGATCCGAACATACCCATAACATGATATTAGACATGAGCATACATCTAGACATGAGTAGAAATATATTTTTAAAGAATTTGAAAAAAAAGTCTTATAAAGGAAATAATTTGCATAAACATAATTCATAAAATTTAAATCACTGTAAAAGGACACGAAGGTCCAAACTGAAATATAACTAATTTTCTATCTATGAAGCCTCTAAACATAATTGAGTAATATCTGGCGAGATAAGGTCTCTGGTATATCTTGAGCACATAAACATAAAGAAACGAAAAGATGTAGATTAAGCCCCAACAAATAGAGAGGGGCTCACCAATAGCAGATGATATGGAACCTAGCGAGCGGCCTGATCACGTATTAGTATATCCGAATCTGTATCAATAAAATATGCATCGCCCCCAGTAGAAGGAACATAACTACATATTGAATAGTCCTTTATGTAAAATGGAATGAAACATAAACGTACATATAAAGATCAGTAGAAGCAGTTCACATAGTCATAATTGTAACATATGAAGGTTAAGAGATGATATCGTTCAGACTGCCTTAAGGATGTTTCTTTTATCTATTTTTAGTTTATTATGGGAGTCTAATAGTATAACCATCATAAACCACTATGTGAGTGCATGGAGTCTGATCAACCAAGTCATCTCATATATTTCTAAGTATGATACATACGTGTAAATATCATATGGATCCATAACTAACCCTTACCAGAATCATAAAAGAAAGAGTCGTCCAAATCAATGATACAATCCTTAACCTATGTCAACAAACATAGTTTTAGGCGTTCATCAGTTAGACTTATACCTTCTCGGTTAACTATTTAGCTACCTTATGCTCGTGTGTTCATGGATTAGCTCAAAAGCTCATATTCCTAATTTTCAAGGACTATAATTCATAAACATCATTTATTTCATCATTTTCATGAGGTAACAATTCATGTATCATAGCTTTGCATTTATGAGAGACATATATCATATCATAAGATCATAGTCAAGAAAATATATGATATCATCATAATATTTACATTTGGGAAATTTCATAGTTCATAGTTCTAGGGTTCATGGCAAGAATTTATCAAGAATACATCAAGAAATCATTAAGAAGTCAAAAATAGTTTGTAAGAAGGAAATCGATACTTTCATGATCTTTCATAATTTTATGGAGAAAATCTTGTAAAACTTATGGAGGGAAGAATTAACTTGAAAATAGGATGCTTTCATGGAGGGTTCTTAGGGTTTCATAACAAGAACAATTCAAGAACATGGAATTTCATTCTAACCCTAACTTATTCATAAAAGATACTCTGAAAATATGAAACCATAATTTATGGTGAGAACAAGAGGTTCCCAGTCGTGGAGACAACCTTACATACCTGAGAGAATGAAAGTTCTAGAAATAAGCTTGAAACCCTAGATGTAGCCTTTCTTACATGCGGTTTGTTCTTAGTTTGGGGAGTTTAAAACATTGAATCTAGAGAACATTGAATTTTTGATATGATATGCTCCCCTAATTAAAGTTAATACATCGTGGTCTAGGATTAGCAAGATAAGAAAAGGAAAAAAATATCCCTAAAACCCCTTAAGATTGGTGAAAATGGTTCCCCGTGAGTCATTGTATGAACTAAACCTTAATTCCATGAGTCATGGTCCGACTTGTTGTTGCAAGGGTGATTTTGGGGACTTTTGGAACTTTTCCGCGTGTCAAAGTATAAATCAAAATATCAAAGTAAAACCCTACTATTAACCATAAAATTTGGCACCAATTTGTGGGTGTCTCAAGAATTTTCCAAGGGTCTCAGTATGGACCGTACTGTCAAAGTATGAGTATACCTATAGTAACTGGGACAAAAATTTTAGTACGGGATCTTGAACTTGACTTAGTGTTATAGGTTCCTTATGACCCTAATTCACATCTAATACACTTCATGTACTTAATAATTGATCTTAACACCTATGTTTAATTAGCAATCATCGTATCCGATCATGTACGCATATAGAGAATAGTTTTGATCCTAGTGTCGAACTTGGATGGTATTACAATGTCTCTCCCTTAAAATCATTCATCCTCAAATGATGGTTGAGCTAGGGTAACCAACTTAAGCTAACTTTATCTAAGCTGAACTCTCCATCAAGGTCATGAGCATTTGAATGAATGCACAAGGAACCAACATAATGGAGAAGCTAAAATATTCCAACTCAAAGTATATTTGTGGAATCTAAAATAAGAAAAAGACTCTTACCTTTAATATCTTCATCATTAGGAGTGAAAAATTGAGGGTATATAACTTTCATATCCTCTTAGTCTTCTCACGTATCCTCTCCGACAAATTGATTCCTCCCTAAAACCTTCACTAACTCAACCTCCTTAGTCCTCAACTTGCAAACTTGATGATAAAGAATCATAATTAGAACCTCTTCATAAGACAAGCTATCCTTCACCCTAATACGCTATGTGGGAACGATGAATAAGGGGTCACCTATATATTTCTTAAGTATTGATATGTGAAACAATGGGTGGACTGTTGCTAACTCTGCTGGTAGCTCTAGCTT
Organism: Solanum dulcamara; assembly: GCF_947179165.1. Classification (NCBI taxonomy): domain Eukaryota; kingdom Viridiplantae; phylum Streptophyta; class Magnoliopsida; order Solanales; family Solanaceae; genus Solanum; species Solanum dulcamara. Next base: position 44,091,341 of record NC_077240.1, read on the forward strand.
ATAAGCTGCCTTACCAACTTTCTTCAATATCCTGTATAGACTAATATAGTAGGGACCAAGCTTCCCTTTTTTCTAATTCTCTTGATACCATTCATAGGCGATACCTTTAATTAGATCCAATCATCAATTTTAAATTCTAAGTCCATGCATCAAATATCAGTTTTAGATTTCTGACGGCTCTGTGCAACGTTCAACCTTTCCTAAATAGTCTTTACCTTCTCCATAGCTTTATGAACTAAGTCTGGCCCTATTAATTGTCCATCACCAAATTCGAACCAACCAATTGGGGATATGCACCTTTGCCCATAAAGAGCCTTATAAGAAGCATCTGAATGCAAGAGTTGTAGCAATTATTGTATGCAAATTTTATAGAGGCAAGTGGTTATCCTAACTTTCCTTGAAGTCAATGACACAAGCCCTCAACATATCTTCTAAAATATTAATAGTATGATCTTCTTCACCATCTGTCTAAATATGAAAAACAGTACTGAGGTTCACCTTCGAACCCATACCTTTCTGAAATAACTTCCAAAATTAGGTAGTGAATTGAGCACCCCAATTCGAAATAATAGATAACAGAACTCCATGGAGTCTGACTATCTTGCGAATGTACAATATGTCATAGTCCTAGAAATGAGCTGACTTGGTCATTCAATCTATAATTATCCAAATTGAGTCATGTTATAGATGAGATCTTAGTAAACCGGTAATGAAGTCTATATTAATCATCTCCACTTCCACTCTGGGAGAGCTATATTTGGGGCCATACCACATGGTCTATGGTTCTCAACTTTCACCTGGTGGCAATTTGGAGACCTAACAACAAAATCGATAATGTCCCTCTTCATACACCTTAGATCTGGCCGGCACTTGATGCCATTACTGGCTCGAGCATACACATAACATGATATTAGACATGAGCATACATCTAGACATAAGAAGAAATATAGTTTTGAAAGACAAGTCTTATAAAGGAAACACTTTGCATAAATATAATTCATAGAATTTAAATCACTATCAAAAGACGTGAAGGTCCAAATAACTAACTGTCTATCCACGAAGCCTCTAAACATAACTGTGTAATATCTATCGGGGAAAGGCCCACAATATACCTTGAATATGTAAACATAAAGTACTGGAAAGATGTAGACTAAAACAAAAAAATACTAAGAGGCTCACCAATAGCAGATGATATGAAACCTAGTGAGTGACCTAATCATGTGTCTGCATACCTAAATCTGCATCAGTAAAAAATGCAGCACCTCTGACAAAAGGTACATACTTACATATAGAATAGTACTACATGTAAAGTGGTAGAATAAAATATAAATATACATATCAAGATCAGTAAAAGCAGTTCATATAGTCATATCATAATATATGAAGGTTAAGAGATGAGGTCGTTCAGACTATCTTAAGGATATTTCTTTTGTCATATTTTAGCACATTATGGGAGTTTAATAGTGTAACTAACATAAATCACCATGTGAGCGCATAGAGTCTGATCTCGGTTCGATCAATTAAGTCATCTCATATCTTGTCGGGTATGAGAAATACGTGTACATATCATGTGGATCCATAACTATGTCCTTACAAAGAGCATAAAAGAATTAGTCACCTAAACCAATGGTGAAATCATTAATCTACATCGGCAAATGTAATTTCAAGCATTCATCATTTTGATTTATGCCTTTTTTGTTAACTATTTAGCTCCCTTATGCTCATGTGTTCAAGGATTAGCCCAAAGGCTCATATTCATAACTTTCTAGGACTATTGTCATAAACTTAGACTTCAACTAAGACCTCCATACGATACTTGATAACTTACTCATGAATTTTTCATAATCTTGCAAGATCAAGTAAGACTTTAATACTAGATCTCTAAAGGAACGCTAGATTGTAAGAAAGACAAGAGAGCTTTTATGAAGAAGACTTTGTATTACTTAGAAGAATGCTTGATTTCTAAATGGTTTTCTACAAATGAATGCCCCCTCTATTTATACTACTCCTAAGGGGCTCAAGTATAAATAAAAATTGCCATACAAGTCCTTCCATATTTATAAAGAAGTCCCTACTATAGAATTCTCTGCACTCTCTAGAGAATTCCAAGTCTTTCAAGACTTCTCTATAAGTTTCTACAAGAATCTAGAGTCTTCCACTAACCTCTTCAAGACTCTAGGTTCTTCTTCCTTCTTCATGATCAAGTGGCAGTTCGTAACATTCTCCCCCACCTGATGTGGCAACGACCGGGTGCACTGCTGCTGTAAGAACTCCCAGATTTTATCTTTAAACTACCACAGGTCTTCATATCTCTCCCAGGTGGCCTCCTCTAGAGATTGTCCCTTCCAATGGACTAGGAACATAGCAATAGCCTATTGTCCCTATTTTCACTTGACTTGGTAGTCCATAATGGCCTCGATGTCTCAATCATGAGAGGCGGTAATTATGAGCGGCGCTTGACTTAATTCTCCTCGACTAGGATCATCTTTTTCCCCATGGTGCAGCTTAAGGATATTGGCATGGAAGACAAGATGAACCTTAAGATGCAGTGGTAGTTCCAACCTATATGAGATTTTTCCGACCTTGGTAACAATCCTGAACTGGCCCTCATACTTTCGCACCAAGTTTTGATTCATGCCTCACAATGCTTTAAATTTCCTTGGGTTGAACTTGACCAAGACCATGTCTCCAACTTTGTAATCCGTGGGACGACCCTTGCGGTCGGCAATCTTCTTCATCTTCTTCACTGCCTTATCCAAATAAGACTTGGCAGTGTTGAGCTGCTCTTCAAATCCCTTGGCCATGTGATAAGCCCCCAAACTTTTGCCTTCGAACGCGGCCTATAGTAAATATGGAGTTGTGGCTGTTTGTCTTATGGAGTGATGCATGTTTGTCTTATCAATACACACATGTCGCCTAGCAGCTCGGGACCCTTGGGGGACGTATTTGTCCATATTTACACCACGCCGCATGGCACTTTCCTTGAAATGATATAGTATCTATCACAGTGTGTGACACACGTCCTTTAAATCATATATTATCTGTCACAATGTATGACACATCCCTCAAATCATATAGTATTTTTCACAATATGTGACACATCTGTCGAATCATAGAGTATTCATCATGGCATGTGACACGTCACTCGAAATGGTACATTATTTTTTTCCTTTTTCTTCAATTTCACATTGTGCCCATCATAACAATGCCTCAGTACCAATACAAATAAGCATGTATATATGCATAATAAGAGTATGACAAGGTTCACAAATAACCAATCACACATAACAATGACACATCACACATTATCAAATCGATGAATTCCTTTATCCCCATATGATTATTAATAATATTCAGACAACATTTGATAACAAGTAGAACAATATGAAGACTTTCACCATTTTCCATTACTTTCAAATACACAAACAACGCATACAAGGTTCAACACACTTAAAAAAGGTCCAGTTGCCTTAAAAGAGAATAAAATCCACTCGACATGTGCGATTTCCCCTTACGATGTGTCTCCTAATCAACAATATGTAATCAAATAAATATTCCCTATAATAAATCATTAACATCAATACCCATAATGCAGATTTTGGAAACTCGGTTCAAAACGACCCAAAAAGTCATTCTCCGGGCTGAGGTAAATTTGAAATTTTTATATAAAATCATGATAATCAAAGGTTTTGGAACTCAGAAGAGAAAACTGTATCGAAAAATGAGTTGAAATCAAGCTTAAATTTCAATTTACTTAAAATTCAAGTTCTTGAGAAAACCTACAAAGTTTGAATTAAAAATTAGTAATTAGATGTTAAAATCATGAAATAAATAATGGGTAATGAAGAATTGAGGTTAAAATCACTTACCCAAAAGATTTATCATGACAAATCACTTAGAAATCGTCTATCCCCGAGCTTCCAAGGTTGAAAAATGGTGAAAAGGGGAAGAAACCCCAACTTTTTAGAATTTAATTTTGCCAGGTATCATACTCTAAGTGATCGCAGCACCTCCTCTCATGATCGCAGAGAAGGAATTAAGTCAACCTTATAATTGACCTACGCAATCTCGGAGAATGGCACGCGATCGTGAAGCACTGGGATCTATACCTATGCGATCCTGACAAGTCCTACACTATTTGTGAAGCCCTACCAAAACACACTTACGCCATCGCGAAAGAACATCCCATGAACAGAAGAACAAATCAACATGCATCAGAAACAGCAATATCAAAAAAACATTGACTCAAAAATCCTTCGAATGGACCCTCAAAATTCATTTGTAACCCCGTGCACATAAACCATATATGTAACTCCAAAAGTTTGATGTTTCAGACTCATTAAAACCATCAAAGCATGGATCTGAGGTCTCCTTAACCGACACCTATTAAAGCTACTACTAACTAACTTTCACCTAAAAAGACCAAAATACCCTCGGAACCTCCAAAAAATAAACTGAAGCTCTACCCAGACCTAAAATCTCCTCCTGAATCCAACAGAATCAAAAGAATTCCAATTCGAGCGTACGAACTCCAAATATTGTCCAAAGTTAAACTTTGGCGTAACTTCCACTCAAATCCCAACTCAAGGCCCCAAATCACCATAAAAACCTTAGAATTGAAGACAAAAACTCTCCTAAACCAAAGTTTGAATTTCAGAGCTAATAGAATTGACAGATTCTATTCTGAGACTCAGCTCCAGATGACGACTAAAATCACTCATGTTAACTCAAAAGCCTTCAAATGTTTAAAACTTCTAAAAATCTCAATTTTTCAATCTGGTTTCAGTTTTAATCTCATATACTGATCAAACATGACTCAAGACAACTATTGAGAGCGGTAATATGATATATTTTCAAGACTTCCCTAAAAATGGCCTCCAGGGTTATTACATTATCCACCACTAAAAACCATGTTCATTGTCAAATATAAAGTAAATGAAAGTTCCTGAAGCATCCAAAAACTGTGGATATCTTGCATGCATATCAAACTTTGTCTCCTAAGTAGCCTCTCAATTGGATGATGCTTCCACTAGATCTTCACAAAAGCTATCTCCTTAGTTCTTAGTTTTCGAACCTGCCTATCCAAAATAACTATAGGCTCCCCCTCAAATATCAAGAATGGATCCAAAACCACATAATCAATCAAAATCACATGGGTCTCATCAATAACATATTTTTAAAGCATGGAAATATGGAAAATAGGATGAACCACAGATAAACTAGGTGGTAAGACCAACTTATAAGCCACCTCTCTAATTCGCTCAAAGATCTCAAATGGACCAATGAACCTATGGCTAATCTTGACTCTCTTTCGATGATACCTTAAGCCATATATGATCTCCCTTAATGAACTTTAAAGCTCGAGCTCTCCTATCAACATAGCTCTTCTGTCAAATCTGGGTTGTAAACAATTTTCCCTAAATCAAACAAACCTTCTCTATGGCATCTCAAAGAAAATCTGTATCAAAGGTACTCAACTCCATAAAATCAATCCACCCAATGAGAGATCTATACCTTCATCCATGCAATGCCTAAAATAGATCCATCTGCATATTAGAGTGATAGCTATTGTTGTGAGCAAGCTCCACTAAAGGAAAATGCTGATTCGAACGAGCACGAAAATCAATCAACATGATCGAAGCTGTCTTCTAATACCTGAATCTTTAGCTCACACTGCCCATCAGTCTAGGGGTGAAAGTTTGCACTCTTGTCTAATTGAGTACCCAACCCATGTTGCAATGCCCTTTAAAAGTGTGAAATAAGGAGAGAACCACAATTTGTAATAATATAAATAGGCACCCAAGCAATTGAACTATCTAACTAAGGTAGATTTGAGCCAACTTCTCTATCATATACTTTATCTGAACCAGAATAAAATAGGAGGAAGAGTTCAATTATCAATAATCACCCAAATCAAATCATATCCACCCACGGTAGTAGGCAAACCCTCCATAAAATCCATAGTAATATGCTCTAACTTTCAAGTAGGATTGAGCATCCTCTGAGACACACCACCAGGTCTCTAATTCTCCCACTTGATCTACTAGCAAGTCAAACACTTGGCCACAAACTTAACTATGTCCTTCTATATACCACACCACCAATAATGCTAACTGAAATTGTAGTACATCTTGGCCACTCCTAGGTGAATAGAGTACCTCAAATAATGTGCCTCCAAAATCAATCTAGTTAAATCACCCACCTTAGGCACACAAATCCTACCTCCAATCCTTAGTACACCCTCAAAAATCAAATACCGCTTCCTTACATTTACCTCTCAACACTTTGTATCGAATGATACACAACCTCTCATTCTCAAATTTCTCTCCCTAATTTTCTCAACCAAGGAAGAACGAACCTCCACAAAGGAAATAACACCACTACCCTTGGAAATTTGAAACCAAACAAGGATTTTAGCCAACCTATGGAAAACTCTAGCCAATGGGCGCTCCTCAACTCGAATCGAGGAATGAGTTCCCTTGATAGAAGACTTCCTACTCAATGTATCAGCTACCACATTTTCCTTGTTAGGACGGTATAAAATAGTCATATCATAGTAGTTTAGATGCGTTTGATTGAAAATGTACTAAAGGCTCCTATGATTAGTGAAAACCTCACAATGCACCCTATACAAATAATAACACCACAACTTTAATACAAAGACCTTAGCTGCCAACTCCAAATTGTGGGTGAGATAGTTCTTCTCATAAGTCTTCAACTACCTAGAAGCATATGTAATCACCTTTCCTTTATGTATCAACACACCACTTAATCCAACTCCCGATGCATCATAATACATAGTGAAACCCACACCCTCTTTGGGTAAGGTCAAAATGGAGCCATAGTCAACAAAGTCTTGAGCTTTTGAAAGATTACCTTAAACTTATTGGACCATTGAAAATACACCTTATTCTAAGTCAACCTAGTCAAAAGGGTTGGAATAGAAGAGAAACCCTATACAAACCTTCTAATCAAATGGCCCAGCAGAATTGAAAGAGTTAAATGATCAGTTGAAGGATTATTGGATAAGGGTTTCATTAGATTGAGTATCTCTCCATAGGGTTATCTATTTCTCTTTATAAGGAAGAAGGACGGATCTCTCCATATGCGTGTTAATTATCGACAGTTGAACAAGGTCACAATTAAGAATAGTTATCCCATTTTAAAGATTGATGACTTGTTCGATCAACTTCAATAAGAAAGCTACTTTTCAAAGATTAATCTTTGATCGAGTTATCATTGAATCTGAGTAAGAAAATGTGTCATTCCTATGAAGGCTTTTAGAACTCGGTATGGTCCCTTTGAATTCTTAGTTATTTTTTTTGGACTAACGAATGCTCCTACAGCTTTTATGGATTTGATGAGTAGGTTATTCAAGAAATATTTGGATATGTTCATAATTATATTCATTAATGATATTTTGATCTATTCTAGGAGTGAGGAAGATAATGCCTCTCATTTGAGGATTGTCTTGCAAATTCTCAAGGACCTTTAGTTATTTGCTAAGTTTAGCAAGTGTGAGTTTTGGTTGAGGTCAGTTACTTTCCTTGGCCATGTTGTCTCTAGTTAAGGTATTATGGTTGATCTTAGAAAGACTGAAGCCATTAAAAATTGGCCTATACCTTTATCTCCTTCTGATATTTAGAGTTTTTTGGGCTTAGACAATTATTATAAATAGTTCGTGGAAGGTTTCTCTTCCATTACATCACCCTTGACTACTTTGACTCAAAAGAAGGTGAAATTCTAGTGGTCTGAGGTATGAGAGAATATCTTTCAAGAGTTGAAAGATAGGCTTACCTCCGCTGTGGTGTTGACTTTAACGGAAGGTTTCATGGGTTTGTTATATATTGTGATGCTTCAGAGTTGGTCTTGGTTGTGTGCTGATGCAAAATGGTAAAATGACTTGGAGTTGGCGACAGTGGTATTTGCTTTGAATTTGTGGAGACACTATCTATATGGTGTCCATGTAGATGTATTTACAGATCACAAGAGCTTGTAATATATGTTCACTCAAAAGATTTTGAAACTTCGACAAAGGATATGGCTTTTGAATTATTGAAGGACTATGACATGAGTGTGTTTTACCATTTGAGAAAGGAAAGTATGGTTGTTGGCGCTCTTAGTAGATTTTCCATGAGTATTGTTGATCATATTGAGGATGAGAAGAAAGAGTTAGTTCGAGATATTCATAGTTTAGCTTATTTTGGTGTTTGATTAGTTGATTTCGAGGATGGTGGTGTTATTATTTAAAATAGTTCTGAATAGTCTTTTGTGGCAGATGTTAAGTCTAAGCAAGATAATGATCCTACTTTGGTTGAATTAAAGAAAACAGTTGCCGAAAAAGCCATTGAGGCTTTCTCCTAAGAGGGATATGGTGTTTTGAGATACCAAGGTCGATTGTGTGTTCCTAATGTAGATAATTTGAGGAAAATGATATTGTCTGAAGCTCACAGCTCATGGTATTTATTCATACAGATTCCATAAAGATGTATCATGATTTGATGGAATTGTATTGATGGAATGACATAAAGAGAGATATTACGGAGTTTGTAGCTGTCCTAATTAACAAGTGAAGGTTGAACATCAGAAACTGAGAAGTTTAGCTCAAGATATTGAGATTCCTATTTGTAAATGGGAATCCTTGAATATGGACTTAATTACATACTTGCCTCGTACCTTGTAGGCAACATGAATTGATTTGGGTGGTTGTTGACTGAATGACTAAGTCAACTCATTTTCTTCCTGTTAAGCTTTCATATTCAGCCGAGGACTATGATAGATTGTATATTTGGGAGTTGGTTAAGCTTCATGGTGTCCCATTGCTATCATTTCTGATCGAGGTACTCAATTTATATGTTAGTTTTGGAGATCTTCCCAAAAGGGTCTTGATACTAAAGTTAAGCTTGGTACAACTTTTCTCCCTCAGACAAATGATAAGGTGAGTGTAAGACCTCAAAAGTCAAAAAGTCAAATAAAAGAAAAATCATAGGAGAATTTAGACTAACCAAGGTCTGCGAGTCAGTCTACAATTCATGGAGACTATTACAAGTCATAAAGATAACTTGTAGAAGTGAAGCTAAGGCTGGAAATTTTAATAGGGGAAGTGTGTAGGTCTACGAGTTATTTATTGACTTGTAAAGAAGTCCACGACTCGTAGACACCAGTCGTAGTGTAAGGTTTGAACACCTGCAACTACTGAGCCTTAGGACCTTACCTATGACTCGACAAGATGATTTGTAGAAAAGATTATGACTCGTAAAGTCGAGTCACACAAAACCTTCAAAGACTAAAAAATTTTAGGTTTTAACTCTTGAAGCTGGTGTGATCACATTTGGAGGAGCCATTACTCCTTGGTTGGCCACTATGTGGGCTAGTATAGTGATAGTGGTCCAAAACTTTGTATTAGTCACTTGGTCCGGTAGAGGAACATTGTCTTGAGGAGCTGGGGGAGCTTGGGCTTCATTAACATTCTCTCCCCTTGGAAATAGTGGTTTTCTTGGAGCCACTTTTTTGAAAATCGCAAAGAGAGACCGTTAGGGAAAAGAAGTTTTAACGTAAACTCTGTAGCACGATATGGATCATGAAAGAAGTGAAAATTCCTAAATGCTTCACATCCTCCTCCTCATAAGTATGGCGTGCTTCATACCTATGAATAAGACTCTACTTGATATTGCATGTTGGACACCCTAGTACACTTGGAAAGCCTTGCGCTCTGATGCCAAGTTTGTCACGACCCGGCCTATGAAGGGTGTAATGTGTTTTGGTAATAAGGGGAAGTTGATTCCTAGATATGTAGGACCTTATAGAATATTGAAGCGTATTGGCAATGTGGCATATTAGTTAGAATTGCTATTTAAGTTGGCTATGGTTCATTCGGTATTTCATGTGTGAATGTTGAGAAAATTTGTGGGTGATCCAAACTCTATTGTGCCATTAGAAAGTGTGAATGTTGAAGAGAATTTGACTTATAAGGAGGTTCCTATGGAAATCTTAGACCAACAAGTGAAGAGGTTAAGGATAAAGATGTCACGTTCGTCAAGATGTTGTGGAGAAATCAATAACTAAAAAGTGCTACATGGGAAGTAGAAGCGAACATGATAAAGTATTATCCGTATCTCTTTCCTTCTACTCAATCCTAAGGTACTAAGTTGTTCATGATCAAATCAATAAAACTTTGATATTTCAGTTTCGTACGTCTTTCATATGCATACATGTTTATGAAGTTGGTTTTAAAAGAATAATTTATGTTAAGATTGAAAGTCTCATGGTTTATACATTTTTATGTATCATCGTATTCATGTTGGGTTGCTAGTCCTCATTTTATATCTTTTCTATACTAGTTGAATCTTATTCGAGGAAGAATATCCATAAGGGGGAGATATTGTAAGACCTCGGAAGTAAAAGAGTCAAAGAAAGCAAAATCTCAAGAGAATTTGGACTGACCCAGGTCTATGAGTTAGTCTACGACTAGTGGAGACTATGATGAGTCATAAAGACGACTCATGAAAGTGAAGCTGAGGCTGGAAATTTTAATAAGGGAAGTATATGGGTCTACGAGTTATTTGATGACTCATAAAGAAGTCTATGACTCGTAGGCACCAGTCATAGTATAGGGTTGGGACAACTACAACTATTGAGCCTCAAGACCTTATCTACTACTCGAAAGAATGAGTTGTAGAGAAGATTACGACTCGTAGAGTCGAGTCGTGAAAAAACTTTAGATACTGGAAAATTTCAGGTTTTTAACCTTGCAAGACGAGTTGGGTCTACGACCCGTAGATGTTATTATGAGTCTTAATAATGACTCATAGGAAAAGTTCAGAGACTCGACTTTCAGGTGTTTTTCAAAACCTGTAGGACAATTTGTTCCTATGACTCATCGCCACTTCTGCGAATCGTAGAGTTCAATTCATGATGCCAAATTTCGGATTTTAATCAAGGTATATGGGTCTTTTTCCAAGTTCGATCCAATGAACCTAGATATTTTTATGGCCAATTTTAAAGTCTATATATACCTAATTCTTCAAAATCTCCTTATGTTCCATTTACACTTCAAATTTTCCCTAAGGCAAGACTAAGAGATCATCTCAAAGCTTCTTCTCCAAACATTAAACTAGGCTTTTAAATTCATCAAGGTTTTCTCTTCAATTTGAAGTTAATTTTTAACAAGGTATGTGGGGATAGATCCATGGGTTCCTTTCATCCATGGAGTCCCAAGGGTTTCCTCAAAAATCTCATGTAATTTCATTATCTTTAAACTCTAATTTTGATGAATTGTGTTGGGCTGTCTCAATTATTTTTTTATTTGTTATCAATGATCACTATAAGTATGATTTAACAGTAATAGCATGCTTTCAAGTTAGATTATGAATGCCTATGTATGAAGCTATTTTCAATAGTGATTCACATGAATTATGATTATGAAGTCCAATGATTCAAGTATCTTATGGTTTTCAATCAAATTAATTATGTATTCAAGTTTACCCTAATTTCAAGTATGAATTATGGTTATAGATTTTAATTATGTTCAAGTCATGAATTTCATTCACATTATGGAAAAGGTGACTAGCCCTATGTGGTGACCAAGGAACCTAATATCATATATTATGCAAGTATGATTTGTAATGATGAAATGCCAATACTCATATTACAATTATGTTGTAAAATAAGCTATTGTATGAGTTTAAGACCTATGATAAAGTATATGATATTTGTTATCTATGATTACTATATCATGTTATGTATTCTGTGGGATTTGACTTTGCACCAAGTGGACTTGATGTGGGGGCGCTACCAAAAGACCCAGTAGCAGCCTCTAGTCCCTTAAAATACATGCCACTGTAGGTTGCCTTCATGACCTAGTTAGTGGATCCACAAATAGCGTATTCAATGTCACGATCTCTTTAGGATTCATGTTTAGACTCTTTCTATGTTATTTCCACATTTACTTTACCTTACGCATGATTTATGATATGTCAAGAGGTTTGGTTGAAGCCCTTCAGGGTTTCGATCGCCGTGTTATGACTAGATCCTTGGTCAGGTCATGACACAAAGCATACCATTCAAACCTTCGAAGATATATTGAGAGATTGTGTTGTTGGTTTCAAAGGTAAGTGGGATCATTTGTCGGTGATAGAGTTTGCCTATAATAACAATTATCATTTCAACATTGAGATGGCTCCATTTGAGGCCTTATATGATAGAAGGTGTAGGTCTCCTACTTTTTGGTTCAAAGTGGGTAAAATGGACTTGATAGGACCCAAGTTGGTGCATGAGGTTATAGAGAAGGTGAGATTGGGGGGTATATATACTAACCCCAGTTTAAGTTAGGGGTGTTTTGGTATTTCCTTATGTTTTTCTTAATGAATGTGGATGGTTTTGGGGGGTATATATACTAACCTATTAACTACCCTAAGCCATCTTAACCCTCTCATTCTTACCCAAACAATCAAATCACAAAATCTTCTCTCTAAAGTGTTCTCTCAAGAGTCTTCTTCTTCCTCAAGCAAAATAGTGACAACCCCCTCTCTAGGCCATATATTCAGGTATTGTCTCTGCCTGGGTCATCCAGTTCATCCCTTTCTTCACTCTGTAGGGCTTTCTGGGAATCAAACTCGGAACCTCAGGCTCCTTTACACCCACCCTGGGGATTGACTTTCACTAATTGAGCTGCAACTCAATTGGTGAAAGGCAATTCCCTAGGGTGGGTGTAAAGGAGCCTGAGGTTCCGAGTTCGATTCCCATATGGTGAAAGTCGATCCCCCAGAGTGCCTATAAATGAGACTGAGTTTTCGGGTTCAATTCTCATGAAGCCCTGTAGATTGAAGAAATGGATGAACTGGCTGACCCTGGCATAAACAATACTTGAATATGTGGGCCCAAAAGGGGGTCATCATAATAAAAATATTAAGACATTCATAAGGTAAAATCCATGAGTGAATGCATGCAAGAGTAATCAAGTAGATAACATTTAAATCATATATATATGGGAAGATGACTATAACCGATATTTAAAACCATATGAGCTATTATATGGAATACAATATAATCCCCTACGTTTGCACGGGGAGAATACTTGTCGGGTAGAACTCCATTCATCGTACATTCATTCATTTAACATTTGATGGCTACAAAGGCCTAGTCTACAAGGACTTCTATGGTGGTACATAGTTAATGCAGCATGAGACATTACTTAAGGACCTCTTCGATTGAGTCCCAATCTACATGCTATATTTGGTGATAAGTCAAATCCCACAGAATAGTATAATACTTCAAAATAGTCATATCATATAGTTTGAGAATTCAGACCTCACATTCGGTAGAATAGCTCATTAAAACCTTTGGTGATTCAAGTATGCAAGAATTTTCCTTATTGCATAAAGAATCCATTAGTGAACCTTGATTTATAATATCATCATGACTGCTATACCCTATTTACCATCCTACTAACGAACTTTGATTTATATGAAAATTTCATATACAATCATTTATGGTATTCCGAGTACCATATTAATCAGACCTACCTTTAGAAAAAATATTCAAAAGCATTGATGACATATAGGAATGTCATACATGTCATATCATAATCGTACACATGTCATAGGGATAATTTATTCGTCATCATTCATTATGTTTCATGAGCCATTTGCTCTTTAGCTTGGGTGATAAAACTTTCCACCAATATTCATTCCTTCATATCATTTTATAAGATTCCCTTTATTAAAAAATATATGTATTTGCTTCATAAACTTTCACTTGGAGGTAAAAAAGCTTTCAAGTCAAACTTCATTGGAAATATAGCAAAACGAGGTGGATTCCATTCAATTCATATTTAAAATATGCTTTTCAAAGAACCATGTAATAACATTATCGATTGAGTCAATTCAAAATATACTTCAAATAACTACCATTCATTTCAAATATCCATAATAGCTTGAGATAGAAAATTACTTAAAATTCAATAATTTATGCAATTGAGTAGTAATATATGCTTATTTGAACATAATATCAATAATTTGAACCATAACCTAGAAATTTGAGAAGGATTGAACAATACCCATTTGAAAATTGATAAACCCAAGATAGAAAATTAGGGCATTCATATGTAGTAATCAATTTCATGCAATTTGAGTCAATAATCATAATTTCAATCATGCTTCATGCTAATAAGAAGAAATTAGAAGTATCCATAAAGAATTTATACTTGAAATCAAAGGAATTAGTTGGAGAGGGTTTTGGACTCCATGGGTGGAAGGACCCATGGATGAAAAAACCCACTTACCTTAGAGTAGAACTTGAAGAAATCTTGATGTTAGGTCATAAATGGGGAGCTTGAATCCTTGAGTTTGAGAGACAATTTGTTGGAGATGATTTGAGAGAGATGAGGATGAAGTTTTGGATTTTGGGGAGGCAAAAAACCGCAAAAATGACCCCAAAACGTGTCCAAGTTCAAATATATGTAATTAGGTGATTGTCCAAGATTTCCTTCATCAAACAAATCTGGAAAACGGGTTCAGAACCCTATAGGCGCTATAGTGGCGCCCGATGCTAGAGACAGAACTACTGCAACTGACTTTGGTAACTATAGTGGCACCGGACACCAGATTCAAAACTACTGCAACTGATTTTGGGCTCTATAGTGGCATCCGACGCCAGGCCAAAAATTGATGCAGTAATAGTCTCTAGTAAAAAGGTCATAACTTTTTACTCCAAAATCAGAATAAGGTAAGCTTGGTGGTTTAGGAAATAAAACTCAAAGACCTTTAATTTGATAGGTTATGGGATACCTAATTCGTTATATACTAGGAGATATGGGAATTTGAAATTGACCCTATTTCATACTCATACGAAAACGTAATCGATGGAAGTTCTTTGGACTTGGCTTGGTGTTAGAGATCCCTTATGACCCTAAAACAAATCTAATACACTTAAAATACTTATAAATTGATCCTAACTCATAAATACAACTATAAGTCATCGAGTTCAATCCTATACATATGAAGAATGGTTCAGGTCTTGGTGTAGAAATTTTGGGGTGTTATAGAATTCAAGTCAAGTCTCCAATCAAAAGAAAAATTAGGCATCCTAGATAAAAGGTATGTGGAGTTCATCCATGGGCCATTTTCACCTTTTGAATCCCAAGTTTTTTCTCAAAATCTCTTATGAATTCTTTTTCTAAAATCCCTAGTTTCATGAATTTGCATTGGGTCTTCTTACTTATGATTATTATCATGATTATTAATTAAATTATGCATAATTCAGATTATATTTCACGATTTCAAGATGAATTTCAATGACCCATGCTATATGATAGTTTTAAGTATGTTTTCAATGAATTATGATCATGAATTTCAAGGAATTTTAATGAATGTTTTATGAATACTTATCAAAGCTTATGAATAACTCATGAAAGATTACAAATGATGTTTCAAGAATGTTTTAAGCAACAATTTATGGTATGATAAGGTAGTTCTCACACAACCATCTTAAAGAGGTGATAAGGTATTTCTCACCAGCTCATGGATCTTTTGAATCAATCATGTTAATGAGCTAGTCTATTATTTTCTTATAATGAGGATTGATATCTAGTATTATCTTTCCTAAATGATGTTATTGACTATGTTTTCATGAAGTTCAGTTGGGATAATGAATAAGCATCGAGAGGACTTTAAGGTTGGATTTGGTCTGATAGCCATAATAGCTACCTAAGGAAATTCTAGTAGCAAACTTTAGTCGTTAACTACGTTTTTTGCATAAGTTTAAAGTGCCAATATGGCATAGCAAGTGGATCCATATATAGTACAATGTTAGAGAAAGTTCCATTACAGAGTCTACCTCGGCAAAGTAACCCCCCCTCCCTTCTCGATGTGGGGCATATCAGATTCCATGTTATAGCTCACATAATCTTATATGTCGATTAAATGTACTATCCCACATCAATGTACTATGAGAAGTTATAAAGTTCTCATGATTATGTTTTGATGCAATGACCATATGATCATATGTTTTAAGGTTTTCAAGGTTTTACTCATGTTTAAGACATTGGTCACGCATCTCATGATTCATATTGATTATGTCCTATATTAATTGTTCATGCATACTTCTCACATGCTTAGTACATTTCATGTACTAACACATACTTGTTACACCCCATATTCTTGAGCTCGGAATGTCCCTTAAGCTTCTTAGAAGTTATCAAGTGATTCGGATAATCTACCACACTATCAAATGACTCTAAGAAAGGGAGAATGTGGTACCCCATAGTAGAGAAGGTTGGAAATAGAGTCAGGAGAATCCGGAAAGAGTTGGAGGCCAAGAAATGAGTCGTAGGAATCGATTTACCTATGTAAGCTACTAATTTAGAAGTCTTAATACACTTGAGCTATTTGAGTACATACCAAGCTTGCATAGCATGGATTACATAGGCTCTTAAAATAAGACGAGATTATGAACCCACGAGGAAGAAAAAAAAGACATGTGGCAGCCAATGAGGGAGTGACACATGGCAGAACCTCAAGCAAGTAGGTGACCCATCTGCTGGGTCAAATAGGTGACCCACCTGCTTGGGCGAGGTGGGCCCACTGCCACGTGGCAGCCCCACCTTACTTGCATGGACACGGTGGCCCAATAGGGGCTGGACACGTGTCCCCCCTTAAGGGATGACACGTGTAACCCCTTGGGACCACCCATATAGGTGTATATGTATTACATACTTCAGTTTTATCCCTTAAAGTTCAGCAGCAATAAGAGAAAACAAACCCTAATTTGGAGAAAAAAGTGTGGCGGCCTAGGAGAAAAAATAAGGTACGTTCCGATTTCGCTCCGTAAATTAATTATCCAGCGTATACCAAGATGATATGGAGGTATTATAAGTATAAAATTATGGCTTGGTGCAGCCAAAATGGACAGCAAACAGTCCACACGATTTCAGCGCGACTAAAGAAATTCCGAGGTGCAATTTTGGCTAGTTTTAGCCAATTTCGGATAAGGTAAGGCTTTTCCTTTAAATTTGGACTTTATGGGGTTGTTATGTAGTGTATTATATACCTTTTATACTGCTGGGAGTATAAAAAAAGTCCTGGAAAGGCTCGACAGTAGAAATAATTGAAATTGAAGTCGTCGTAGTTAAATTATAGTCGAAATGAGGCACTGCGCGTGTGGGGGCTGCTGCTGGTCGTGTGGTGGTGTGTTTCAGGTACTAAATTTTTTCTAAAGTAGGTGGGGGATCTGCTGTTTTTAGCCACACAACCCCCGCTTCGTACGGTTAAAGGTTTTGCAAAATGGAAACTAGAAACCTTATTTTGGTATCGTAGTTTCGAGCGAGTAATTTGGAGTTTATATTGTGTAATATTTCCATGTTATATATATATATATATGAGCAGATGGTTATGTTGTTGGTTGTCTGTAGGTATTAAGGACGCAATTGGGGATTCAGATAGGGCACATTATAGGGGAGATTCTGCCCAATTTTCATTAACTCTTTAACTAGTTAAAGAACTAGTTGAGAAGGCAAACGAGGGGTTGAGTTCTATGAATACTCATGTGTAACCTAAGGACTGGAAAGTCAATGATTTTTGATGTTCATATTGATTTCGTATTGAATAGGTTCAAAGGATGACGAGATAATGAGATAAAGAGTAACCCGTAAGAGGTATGTCAAGCTTTCTCTTGGTATGTTTTTGGCATAAGTATGTAAAGCTTATTCTCTTTCTTTTGGCATGTCTTAGATGTAGACTATGGAGTAGGTATGCTTTGGTGCAACTTTATTCTTAGGTTCTGAATATGACTTCAGGACTCTTGATCACTTCTGGATGTCAAGACTCTTAAAGTAGATAAACTCCTATTCCTCGAGTCTTCTATATGACTAAATAGTGATTGATTAGACAAAGCCCTTCTTTTTTAAAAAAGCTCTGAGATAACCAATGCTCAGACTTCTATAAGATATTTCACATTGGTATATGTCTAAGATTTCCAAAACTCTTTTTTACATAGTCCTTAGTAACATTTAGAGGGTATATGTCAGATGCTTCCTACCCTGATCTCCAAGTGATGGTTCACTTGATGACTTCATTGAGACTCGGATAATGATTTAAACTGTATTTTGTTTCTCACTACTCTACTCTTGTATACTGTAACACTTCTTCTTCGAGTCCCGGGCCGGTTATCGGATTCGTGCACAATTCTACTACATTGTTCATCGCGCCCTCACTAGGGAGCTGGGTACGTATGTATATATGTGATGATGTGTTGTAATAAGGAGCTGATGGTTCTACAGATATGATTCACCGGATCCCTAATAGGGCCGGCTATATTGAAAATTTGAGCATGCATGATTTTACTTTCCCAGGTATAGGGTTCTAATTTGATATTTTACCCTCTGCTCCTCTATTTGAGATATACTTCCAGTTGTGTTATGTTATATTTTACATACTCAGTACATATGTCGTACTGACTCCCTTTTCTCAGAGGGCTGCATTTCATGCCCGCAGGTACAAATACAGTTTGTGGGAGTCCATTAGCTTAAGATTCTGTTCAGCTCAGCTAGAAGAGGCTCCATTGTATTAGAGCCTAGTTTTTGGCACTGGCCGTAGATGTATAGCATTGTTTTATTATTCAGGGGTATGGTGGGGGCCCTATCCCGCCATATGTTATCATTAATATTATTAGAGGTCTGCAGACATGTATATGTCAGTTGTGTATGTCAATTTGGTTTAGTTGGGTCTATATGATGTATGGTATATGTTATTATGTTATGGCAGCCTTATCGACTTGCGTGCCCTTTCATATTGTGATACAAATGAAAGAGGCTACAGGTTTATGAAAATATTATCACCCAATAGGGTTCTGTTACATAGTATTATGTTATTTATAGTTCGACCTGACCACAACTGATAGATATGTATACGGGGGGTCCAGGTCGGACCCCAGTCGCGGCCTACGAGGTTGGGTCATGACAATACTTTTGCCTATATTATATCATAATGTAGGCATGGATGATTATCGCGCATCCCCTATTCATGAGAGGAGTCAAACATGTACTTTCACTCTTTGGTGAGTCCTCATTATTTAAGGACAAAAGTTTCATCTTCATTGTTCTTATGACTTTCTTATGTTGTCATAGGTGATCTAGGATCTTGTCTTATGCCTCCAACTAGTTATTAGGGGTATGTTAGATGTTATGGATTCTATGTTGTCTTTCATTTCAAATTTGAGACTTTCATGTTGAGACTTTATTTATGTGTCTATGTCTTACTTTATTGATTTACTTACCTTATGTATGCTCATGAATGATATGCTAAAAGTCTTGGTTGGGATCCCTCAGGATTCTAATCATCGTGTTTCACCTAGGATCTAGCTTGGGTCGTGATATGTATCTGCATCAGATCCTCAATGGTACGCCTGTTGGTGATCTCTAACACTTGTATCTGCATCATGAAATGATGCAAGTCAAATGAAGTCAGTACATATAATGTTTGAGTATGTAAAATGGTTAAGGAAAACTTACATCAAGATACTCAACAAAAGAACTCAACTATGGATATAACTCAACATCAATAAAGCATGAAGTAAAATAAGAGGTGCTTTAAAATGGTATGAAAAAATAAATGCAGTTCAGTATATAAAATATAATACTTTACTGCTTAGAAAGATTATCTGGTCGACGTTCATCACTTATGAGCTAGTAATGATATAAGTAAGCGATGTCGTTGCCACATCCTTCCAATACCTTGCCAGGGTAAGGGACATCACATCATCTCTAGATCCATATAATAGTCCTCTTTTGAGACAATGAGGAGTCATCCGAATGAACATCATGATCCTATCCTATGCTGGTTACGTATTTTATGGGGATTGGGTTGTTTAAATTCTTTCTCAAGTCGGTGCTTAATACTATTCTCAAAATATTATTATGCTCATATACATATACATCAAGTGAGTGAAATACTCAAAATATATCCCATCTAGTCTCATTGGACTTTTACACCAATTTACATCTTCTCTCATCATCATATCTTCTCTTAGTTATAGATAACATTCATCTCATCAATTGCATTTAAATATTTACATTGAATCCTCAAGAATATGACATGTAAATGCATTAATATTCTTCCTTGAAAATATACATCAAAAGATTCCTTCAACCTCAACATCATACTCAACTCATCACTTATTAAATATGGATAAATATTCATTCTTTTAACATCAATACTGCATAAAATATATACAATGCAAACCTCTAATAGGGTTCATGTGGATACGATCATGAATCTGTAATCTCAAACATCAACTCATCAAGTACAATATAATATATGTATTGTAATTTAGTAAAGAAATAAGTAATACATCAAGAATTAACTTTTATGGAATTGGAAACTCAAACTCATTACTCAATTTGATTTTAGGAATATGTAGGAAACGAGGATGAACTTGGTCCAATATTTTGGTAGCCTTACATACCTAGAAACAAGATTATCTTGTCAAAAATCAAAGATTTTGCTTGAAATCCTCGAACCCTAGCTCATCTCCTTCTTTCCAATGTGTGCTCCCAATATTTCTAAGTGTAATGAGAGAAAATACACATTGGGTACTAATAAGGGGTTAAATTTAGTCCCAATTATTCTTGGTTTAAGTTTCGAAAAGGTGGAGAAAAGATTGGAATACCCCTAATTAAAACGGACTAAGCCGTCTACGGGTGCCTTCCTATGGACCGTAGGAGCTACTATGACCATAGAAGGTCACTTGTAGGATCCTTGGTCTAAAGGAAGGACCTACTAGAACTCCTCACATGTGTCTACGACCACATTCTACAGGTCTTAGACCCTTCGAAAAATCGTCATACTAATCTATTGGAAGGGTTTTGAGGGCTTCCCTTAAAGAGGAGCCTACGAACCACTTCCTACGGTCCGTAGGAACTCCTTCGGTCTGTAAAATCCACTCGTAGGTAAGGTTGAAGAACCCAAATTTTTTCTAAGTGTTGGGATGCCCTATGAATGGCCACCTACAACTCGTAGACACCCTTACTGTAGGTGCCTATCATGGGCACTGGTGGTCCATTTCACTTACCTTTTTCTCAGGTTTTCTCTTGGTTCTCAAGCTTGGTCTAGGCTAGAATAGTATGAGGTGTTACACCTTCCTCGTCTTGTCAACTTCCAAAAATCCCAAAATCAAGTCTCTGAATCTTGATCTATGGGTCATTCCTACGAATCGTAGAACTTCTTAAGGTCCATAGGATCCTTTCATCAAGTGACCTCATACTTTGTGAATTTTTCAAACCTCAGGACCCTTCCTATGACTCACTTCTATGGACCATTGGACCTTATACAGTCCACAGGTTCAACTCGTAGGTTGAACTAATACTTAGTAATTTTTTCCAACTCCTCAGTCCCAACCTACAACTGCTTCCAACAATCCGTAGGACCTTGTACATGTCGTAGGTGGGCTCGTACAAACCTATACCAGAAGAGTTTTTTGGCATTTTTCTTTTTGTTTAACTTTCCAATTTTCGAGGTCTTACGACACGATAACGAACAAAAAAATGAAGTATTCCTAAGATTGACCTATAGCCTCTTGAATATAGGATACGAACGTCATCATACCAATTTGTGAGACTCTACTAGTCACTTGCTCTTTTACTAGAAAGACTGATGAACCTAAAGTTCATATACCACGCTGTCACAACCCAAAATCTGGCCATGATGGTGCATATTATAAACTCTTAGTAGGCAAGCCAAAACCCAAAGCGAAAAGAAATAAATAAACTTAAACATAACTATACGAAAGCAATAATAAGGATAAGATGGGCCCATAGTATAGATATGTATCAAATGATACAAAATATACAAAAAGGTCCTGAAAGTGATCGAAAAAGACAAAACTATACACAAGAACCAACCCAGACGTGGTGTCACCGATACAAGAGTATCTAAGTACAGAAAGTACTACATAAAAAAGAACTGTCTAATCAAAATACAAAATAAAAAATACATAGACAGTATAAAAGAAAGAAATGCAGCAAGACTCTAGATGCTAAGAGCTCAACACGATCCAAGTCTACGACGTCCACAGGAGATCCAATTCTAATAGAGGGTGGCTCATACTATGTACTGCATCAGAAAAAGATGTAGAAGTATAGTATTAGTACCAAAACACGAGGTACTCAGTAGGCATCATAGGCCGGCTGAGATCAGAAAGATTATATATAAATAAAAGAAGGACGATACTGCTAGAATAACATTTGATAACTATTGGGAGATATACTAATCAATAAAGACGGTGAAGATACAAGTAGTAAGCACAATAAATCCAACATAAGACAATCACAACCAAAAAGGGTTAAAACAAAATAATGTAATGCAAATGTGGTCAATGCATAAAAGTAAAAGCCCCAAAAAATCTTTATGACACCCAGAAAGATCCCTCGGACTTGACAATTGATGGAATGCAAGGAATATAAAATGGAATTTAATCTGCAGGCTGCTTCGGAATACCTGCTCGAGCTTATCCGTAAAAGTAAACCTTCTTTTATTCAAAAAAACCTTATAAAATCAAATATTTGCCTTAAAAACTTGGCCTCCTTGAATGTGAAACCAACATATTTAAAGCAATTATTTCTTTTAAGACACAAAACCTCAAAAATGGTGTATTTTTCTTCAAAATTCCAAGTTCCCCCAAGTAAAAAAAAATAACCCACCCCCTCATAGCTCAAAATAAGTAGAAACCGTAATAAAATTATATTAGTGTCTCAAATACATCTTTTCTCTCATTTTTAGATACAAACATGGCAAATGTAGATGTCGTGCGCATGAATGCATATCAACTACTATCAAACCATTCTCAAAATCAATCACACCACACAAACAACTAGGTAAATACCCTAATAGTACAATTGTATTAACCTGAAACTCTATCCAATCCAAGTCCAAGGCTTCAGGTCCACAAATATGAGAATAAAGCGATAAAGCATGAAAATAACCACAAAGACACACATTCATACCAAACCAATACAACGCACATAAATATAAATTTAAACTACCTAGAAGAATTCTAAGGACCCTATAACAACAACCAAGACCAAGGCTCAACCTAAGCTATGGCTTCTATAGCTAACGTGCTAGTTTAATTACCCAAAGATGGCCAAAATATGTCTAAAAATCATGCAACCCTAAAACCTCATCCAAAAGCCTTCCTAAGGATCAATGCAACTCCAACTATATAGAATCTATTTAAGCCAAGTCTAAATGGGATATCATAGCTTACCTCAAGGCCGAAACCACACTCAAACCTCTATTCCAAAGTATTTCCTTTTGAGAAGCCTCGAAATGATGCCACGCTATCAAATTAGAGATGAGAACATCAAAACAAGAAAAAACAATACCCATATTGCAATAAAAGATTTCGAACCCAAAAATAGGATCAAAATAGGATCATGGGACTCACGCATGGAATAACAAAAATGAATTTATCACAAGGTCCCAACTATCTCAAGGAACTTGTGCCCAAAATGAGCATAATCTGAGCACTAATGAGCTCAAATTATTCCCATCCTAATTAGGCTCAAGGATGATCAAACATGGAATTTAAGAGGGAGAATTGACGGAAACTTACAAGATAAATGCATGATAAATGACCCTTTTAACGACCCCAAACTATTCTCCACCAATTTCCAACAATTTATCCCGATTTACCTCCAAATTTTGAGCTCCAAATCACCTTAAAGGAGTTGGTCTCGAGAAATAAAAATTAAAAAACAAGAAGACCGATTTATAACTAGTCAATTGCCTCCGCAAACTTGGGACTGGTCTACGAACGCAGAGGTCAAACTTGACTCAGTCAAGGTGACCTTCACATACGAACGTGGGACCTGGTCCGCAGACATGGAGGTTAAATTGACTAATACTCTGTAGATGTTGAGCCTAGCCCGCGAATGCATAGTATAGTGCATGATACACCAGCAAAGGCTGCTTCAGTTGCACTTTAGAGTTAAGAAAATGTCTGTATGGGGGCTCAGATTTCATAGAAACCCCATGAAAGCAAAAAATACTATGCTGCCCTTCAAAAAATGCATTTCCGACTTAATGAAATTGATGAAACAACCAACGGAGGTCATCTCTATAGAATGTTGACCCAAGTCAACACTTACACAAAGCAACCAAAGCATCAAAAAATAAAACACCACAAAATCATCCCGATCATTTTGGTATCCAAACCAAAGGTTATTCTAGATCAAACTCATCATTCCAAAGCTAACCGCACTGATGAAATTCTCATTTGAGCTTTTTTCAAGAATATTGACTTAAGTCATACTTTAGCCAAACTGTCAATCACCTAATGGATCAAACTCATCCCCAAGGCCTCAAGATTCGAACCAACTGTGCTACTAGCCCAAAATAGACTCGGTGATAAAATTGATAGAATTCTCATCCGACATCAAATTCTCTGGATATTGACCAAAGTCAACACTTTCAACTTACAAGATTTCAAAAAGAGAAAAATCTCAATTAAAACTCTTCCTGAGCACCTCGAGAAGCATATCACCTATCTAATTACATCAAAAATACTGCACAGAAGCTACAAAAAAGGATAAAATAGTAATTTCATGTAAAAGCAAGCAAATGACGAGGAGGGTCATTACATAGCATCAAGTAAATATTTTCTTCTAAATCACATAGTGGCCTTTTGATTTCAATACCAGGATCAACCTTGTTTTGTATCAGTGACTTCAAAACTATAGCACTGGAGTGATGTATCTTGTTATACCCCGTACTTTTGTACCTTGGAAGGTTCCTAAGTTATGTAACCTTCTTAAGCTCTTAAGTTCTTGACAGACTCTTAAGCTTCTTAGAAGTCACCATGTGAGCCGGATAATCTATGACGTCATCAAATAACTCTAAGGAAGGAAGAATGAGATACCCTATAATAGAGAAGATTGGAAATAGGATTGTAAGAATTTGGAAGAAGTTGGAGACCAAATAATGAGTCATAGGACTCGACTTACTTACATAAGCTACCAACTTAGAAACCTTACATACTTAAGCTACTTGAGTACATACCAATCTTACATAGCAAGGATTACATAGGTTCGTAAAGTAAGATGAGATTACGAACCCACGAGGAGGAAAAGAAGGTGCCACGTGGCAGCATGGAAGAGTGCCACATAGTAGCAGCTGGAGGTGCCACGTGGTAGCAGCTGGAGCAAAGGGTGGGCCTCAACATGCTACATAGCAGCTCATGGTTGGAGGAGGTGGTACGTTGGCCCAATGAGGGCTTGACACATGTCACCACTTAGATTTGACACGTGTAACCACTAAAGTAGCCTATATATATATATGTTTTATGACTTTTAGGTCATATTTATCCAAAGAATTCATTCTTATCCAAGAAAATGTTAGAAAAAAAGAGAAGAGAAATCCTTAAGCTAGAGAGAAAGAGAGCTATGGATTTGGGGAGAAAAAAGGGGTAAGTTCTCCGATTTCGTTCCATGAATTAATATCTAGGTTATACCACGAGGGTATGAAGGTGTTATTAATATAAATTTATGATTTGGAGCAGCACCAAAAAGATAACAAACAGCCATGAGGTTTCAGCCATGCTAGGAGAACTTCCAAGGCGAGTTTTGGCAAGTTTTGTTGAGTTTCGGGAAAGGTAAGTCTTTCCCTTTCAAATAGGAGCTTATGATGTTGTTATTCAGTATAATACATGTCTTAAATGAGGCTTGAAGTGTTGTGATTGTGGTGTTGTGGTGCAGATGGGTTGATTGAGTGTTGCAGGGCTAGAAAGTGTTCTAAAATGGGTGTGGGTACTGCTGGTTTCAGCCACATGACCCTCCGTTTCGTGTTGTTAAAGGTTTTACAAAATAAAGGTTAAAAACTCTATTTTGGTATCGTAGTTTTGAGCTAGTTGCTTGGAGTTGTATTGAGTAATGTTGAGTTAATTTGATTGTATACATAGCTAATATTTTTTGTTGGTAATATGGATACTAAGATTAGCAGTTAGATAGGGAAAGTTATAGGGGAGATGCTGCATAATTTTTGGTAATTTCGAAACTAGTAATAAACTAGTCGAGGGAAGTGGATAAGCAAACGATCCCTATGGATACTTGGTTGTGGAGTTGGAAAATGGAAAGTGAAAGATTATTAAACTTAGTATTACTTTCATGTTAAATAGGTACAAGATACGACGGGGTGAACGTGGTTAAGAGTAATCCGTTAGAGGTATGTGAAGCTACCTTCTTTCTCTTGGTATGTTTATGGCATAAGTATGTGAAGCTACCTTCTTTTTCTTGACATGTTTTTGGCATAAGTATGTGAAGCTACCTTCTTTCTCTTGGTATGTTTTTGGCATATGTATGTGAAGCTACCTTATTTCTCTTGACATGTTTTTGGCATAAGTATATGAAGCTACCTTCTTTCTCTTGGCATGTTCTTGTCATAAGTATGTGAAGCTACCTTCTTTCCTCTTGGTATGTTTTTGACATAAGTATGATGCTATTATGCTATAATTATTCACCAAGCCATGAAGGGACGGGTACAATTCCAAGAAAGTTCCTCTTTTTAAAGCCACTAGGATAGCCAACTTCTTGATTCCCAAAGATATTTGATGATGACTTGAGACGGAAATATAATTCGAAAAGTTCCATTTTGACCTAATCCATAGTGACAATCAAAAGGTACTTGATATGTCTCTTTTCTTGGTTTTTTAATGATAGCACATTTTGAGTATTCCATCAAGTCTCAAATATGATCTAAAATGCATATGGTTACTCACTACTCTACTCGTGTATATTGTAACCCTTCTTTCACCAAGTCTCGAGCCGGATATGTTATCGTGCATAGTTCACTTCATTATCCACTGAGTCCCTCACTAGGAGGCTGGGTATGCTATATGAGAAAATGATAATGCAATGACATGAACAACTCACTGAGTCCCTCACTAGAGAGATGGGTACGTATGTATATATAATATAATATATAGATTAGGCTGAACGTTCCTCTGCATTACTATATAATATATGGATCAGGATAAACGTTCCTCGATATTACTATATAATATATGGATTGGGATGAACGTTCTTCGACATTACTATATAATATATAGATCGAGCCGAATGTTCCTCAGCATTACTATATAATATATGGATGAGGACGATTGTTCCTCGGCATTACTATATAATATATGGATCGGTCCGAACGTTCCTCGATATTACTATATAATATATAGATCGAGCTGAATATTCCTCGGTATTATTATATGAGATAACACTAATAGTATATAGATGCTTATGATAACAGAGTGATGTAGTTGTTACACCAAGTCCCCGAATGGGCCGGGTACAGTACGTGATGATAGTATGTACAACTTTATGTTATAAGTTACAGGTATAGTAAATGATTAGATGTCATACTTGACCCTGCATCCCTATGCCAACTGTAATTTCCTTATGATGTCTATGCTTATATACTCAGTACATATATCATACTGACCCCTATACTCGGGGGAGGGGGGGTTGCATTCATGCCCGCAGGTACAAACACACACTTTGGAGATCTGCCAGCGTAGGAGTACCACTCAGCAGTTTAGAAGAGCTCCATTGTGCCGGAGCCTAGTTTTGGTACTAACCCTCGATGTATATATTTATTTGTTCACAATTATAGTGGGGGCCCTGTCCTGCCTTATGTTACCATTCTTACTTTTAGAGGTCTATGGACATGTATGTGGGTTGTATATGTATCTGTGTAGAGTGGTGCCTATAAGACTTATATTTTGGGACGTTCCCTTTGCCATGACAGCCTCGTCGTCTTATATGTTATCATGCCTGTTGATTCCTTATGACGTAAATAGGAGATAAGGTTACTTTCAATTAGCAGGGGAATATGCGAGTGTTCAGTTTGGGCACCTATCATGACCTAAAGGGTTGGTTCATGTTATATCTATCATGACCCAACCCTGTAGGCCACGACTAGGGTCCGACCTGGACCCCCATATACGTATCTATTAGCTATAGTCAAGTTGAGCTACATATAATGTGATACTACACCCCAAAAACCCCAATGGGTCAAATTTCTTTCATGAACATGTAGCCTCTTTCATTCGTATCATATCATGAAAGGGCATGCAAGCCGACAAAGCTGTCACGACAAAGGAAACATCCCAAAACATAAGTCATATAGGCATTATTGTACACACATATATATACAACCCACATACATGTCCACAGACCTCTAAGAGTAAGAGCCATAACATAAGGCAGGACAGGACCTCCGCCGTACCCGTGAACAAATAAATATATACATCAAGGTTGGTACCAAAATCTAGGCTCCAGCACAATGGAACATCTCTGAACTGCTGAGTGGGACTCCTAAGCTGGCGGATCCACAAAGTGTACGTCTATACCTGCGGGCATAAAATGCAACCCCCTAAAGAAAGGGGGGTCAGTACGATATATGTACTGAGTATGTAAGGCATAAAACATTATAAGGAGATTACAGCTAAAATAGGGACGTAAGAGACAAGTATGACAATTAACAAATCACTGTACCTGCATCTTAAGAGATATAGTCATGTGGATCATGGTTATATACCACATCCGTCCCTCTAGTGGTGTTAGGCACCATAAAGGTATCATTATATTTTCACATGCATGCCTACAGACTATATCCGGCCCTTTAGTGAGGGACTCGATGAAGGGAGGAGTGTACATTCATATCGTACTGTTACCATCTCATACCATCATATCTTATCATCATATATATCATACCTTACCCGACCCATTATGGGACTCGGTGTTATAATCATATCATCATATACTATACCTGGCTCAATATGGGACTCGATGACATAATCATATCATCATATACCATACCCGACCCATTATGGGACTCGGTATCATAATCATATCATCATATACCGTACCCAGCCCATTATGGGACCTAGTGTTACAGTATTTTTAACATATACCGTACCCGGCCTATTATGAGACTTGGTGTCATAATCATATCAACATATACAAATAGGTCATCATCTAAAACTCAATAAGGTAATCATACAGAACTATCATTCATGGATTAGAATAATAATCATATGAGGTGCCCTTTAAGTGCTATTAGGGCTAGATTAAATAAAGTCTTAGGAGTTATAAACATATTTGATGGTAAAGCCAACCGGCTTAAGAAATCAGAGACATTTGTCATCATAGATTCCTTAGAAGTAGGAGCTTTACATCCCACTACTTATCGACATATAGACGGCTCAGGGAAGGTAGCTCAACTACGATGAGAGTTTTCCCATCAATGTGTGAATAAAAGACATATAGCATATTTAGAGCTTAACGATGGAATTACTCTAGAGTTCGTATCATATATTACCTATTTTTAAGATATGTGAAAAGAAAGAAGGGATAGGCTTTAAATATTTATCACTTCCCATCCTATAGGAGTTTGAGAGACAACAACTCAACTATTGTAGGAGTTCTAGTATCTAGAAGTGGATAAGAATCAGGAGGTATGATCGGGGATTTATGCATGTGATTATCCCTAACTTGCATATGCAGATATACTCATTACACTTCTATCAAAGACATGCCAAGGAAAGGGAGATAACTCTACCTACCCTCTATTTTTCATCATCTAGGAGATAGGGAGAGGCGCTAACTCAATTAGCATAAGAGCCCTCACTTTAAGAAGTAGGTAGGAGTCATGAACCATATTCGGAGATTTATGAGTAGATTTGTCCCCATATTTCATATACACATCTTACTTGCATCAGAGACATGCTAAGATAAAAGAAGGATAGCCTCACATACTCATCACTTCGTAACGTATGGAAGGCTTGAGAAGCCCTAGTTCAATTACTGTAAGAGTGATTTCATCAAAAAGTAAATAAGGACCGTGATTTACACTTGGAATTTATGAGTAGATTTACCCTCAAGCTCATATCATTCCTTACTTAACTTGAAGACATGCCAAAAGAAAGGAAGAGATAAGCTTTACATACCTCTTCTGGATCACCATAACCAAGCTTGCCTCGTTACTCCTATAACCTATTTAACATAAAAGTAATACGAATATCAACAAATCTTGACTTTCCAGCATTCTAAGTTACATTCGAGCATGTATAGAATCACTTCTATGCTCGTCTTTCTCGACTAGCCCCTTTAATTAGTTAAGGAGTTAATGGAAATCGGTCAGCACTTCCCCTATAACTTTCCCTATCCGAACTTCCAATTACATACTCAATTACTAAAGCCAACCAAAAACAACAATCAGAAGCTTATATTCAAGTAAACCACTTCACATTACACAATACAAACTCCAAACAACTCTCTTAAAACTACGATACCAAAATAGGGTTTTTAATTTCTATTTCGTAAAACCTTTAATCACACGAAATGAAGGGTCGTGTGGATGAAACCAACAGAACCTACACCCTTTTTAGAAAAATTTCCATCCCTTCAACATACAACCCAACACCTCAAATCTGCAGTACCACAATCACAACACACTACTCGACTTCGATTTAACTAAAATGACTTCAATTTAGTTTGTTTCTAACGCCAAGCATACTTATGTAATTTTCATACTTACATATTAATTTAATACATGTAATAAACTCCATAAAAACCATTATTAACTCCACTTTGAAAGGGAAGACCTTACCTTGTCCAAAACTGGCCAAAATTCACCTTGGAAGTCCTCTTAATGTAGCTGAAACTTTGTGGCTGTTTGTTATCCTTTTGGTGCTGCTCCAAACCATAAATTTAAATTACTAGCACCTTCATTTTATTATGGTATACCCTAGATAATTAATTCACGGAATGAAATCGGAGAACTTACCTCTTTCTCCCTATTAGCCGATGCTACTCTCTAGCTTAAGATTTCTTTTCTTTTTGGTCTTGGATATTTGGATGAAGAATGAGGTTAAGAGTCATAAAACATACATATGTAGGCTTCCTTAAGAGGTGACACATGTCCAACCCTCATTAGGCCAACGCGCCCATGCCTCCAATCAAGGGCTGCCTTATGGCAGGTGGGGGTCCACCCCAAACAGGTGGGTCACCTACTTGACCCCAAGAAGGTGCATCACCTGCTGCCACATGTCAGCTTCCTTTGCTTCCACATGGAAGCTCCTCTTGCTGCCATGTGTCAATCTTTTCTCCTCCTCGTGGGTTCGTAATCTTATCTTACTTTAAAAGCCTATGTAATCCTTGCTATATAAGCTTGACGTGTAATCAAATAGATTAGGTATGTAAGACATCCAAGTTGGAAGCCTACGCAAGTAAGTCGAGTCCTACGACTCATTACTTGGTCTCCAACTCATTCCAGATTCTTATAACCCTATTTCCAATCTTTTCTACTATAGGGTAGCTCATTCTCCTTTCCTTAGAGTTGTTTGATAGTATTATAGATTATCCGGCTCACATGGTAACTTCTAAGAAGCTTAAGGGACATTCTGAGCATAAGAGTGCAGGGTATAACATCCTTTCCCCCTTTAGAACATTCGTCCCCGAATGTTAAACAAACTTTTCTGATGATCTTATATAGACTATAGGGAGATTTCTTTTTATTGCAATACCACACACTTTCATCAAGTAATTAGTATATGAATTTCAGAAGTTGGGATTACTTGTAGATATAAGGAATAGGTGCATACATTTATAGTCCATCTTCTCTTTAGCTTCCCAAGTCATCTTTTTGCGCTTCTTATTTCATCCCAACACTTTGATGGAAGCTACATCCTTAGTTCAAAATCTTCGACTCTGCCGATCCAGGTTGGCGATAGGTTGCTCCTCGTAGGATAACTCCTCTGTGACCTGTTCTTTATTTATAGGGTATACTCTGGATAGATCACTAGTACAATTACGAAGAATTGATACATATAAGACTGGGTATACCACTTTCAAATCCGTTGGTAGGTCTAGCTCGTAGGCAACCTTTCATATTCGGTGGAGGATCTTATAAGGATCAATGTACCTCAGACTAAGATTCCCCTTCGAACCTCATTATTCCTTTCCTGGGTGACACCTGAAAGAATACCCAATCATCCACTTAAAACTCTAGAAGTCGTCGTTGATTACCTACGTATGACTTTTGTTGACTCTGGGCGGCTGATAACCTCTCCTGAATGAGCTTCACCTTCTATATAGTTTATTGAACCATGTATAGGCCTATTAGTCGTGTTTTACCAATATCAAACTAACTAATTGGCGAGCTGCACTTCCTGCCGTATAAAGCCTCAAAAGGGGCCATCTGGATACTAGAATGGTGGCTATTATTATAGGTAAACTTAATAGGTAGTAGCCAATTGTCCCAGTTACCTTTAAAGTCAATAGTATGGCCCGCAATATATCTTTTAGAGTTTAAATAGTACACATAGTCTGTCCATCATCCTGAGGGTGAAATATTGTATCATGATTTACCAGTGGTCCTAAATCTCTTCTAGAATGATCTCCAAATGCTAGCTGCACATTGAGCCGCTCTATCTAAGATAATAGTTGTGGGACCTTCATGAAGTATCACTACCTTCCTGAGCTATAATTGCACATAGTTCTCGGCTGAATAAGGAATCTTGGTTGAAAGCAAATAGGATGATTTTGTCAGCCTATGCACACTATCCCTATGGA
Organism: Solanum dulcamara; assembly: GCF_947179165.1. Taxonomy (NCBI): domain Eukaryota; kingdom Viridiplantae; phylum Streptophyta; class Magnoliopsida; order Solanales; family Solanaceae; genus Solanum; species Solanum dulcamara. Next base: position 44,123,955 of record NC_077240.1, read on the forward strand.
ATCGTACTCATGTGGAGTACAAAGTAAGTATATCATTGTCATGACCCAACCCCGTAGGTCGGGACTGGGGTCTAACCTGGACCTCCGTATACAGAACAATCAGATATAAGAACTATACATATGAACCCGAGTGGGTGATAATTTTTTCATATATGTGTAGCCTTTTTCATTTGCATAATGTCATAAAAGTGCAAGCAAGATGACAACGCTTCCATAGCATCATAACGTTTACAACTCATCGTACAACCATAATTGAACAAAACTCACACATAACCCACATATATATGTCTATAGACCTCTAAGAATAGTAACGGTAACAAAAGGCAGGACAAGGCCCCCGCCGTACCCCTGAGTAAACAAATATATACGTAGGAGGACTAATACTCAAAGGATAGGCTCCGAAATAGTGGAGCACTTCCAATATAGCTGAGCAGAAATCTTAAGATGGCGGATCTCCGAAATGAACATCTGTACCTATGGGCATGAAATGCATCCCCCAAAAGAAAGGGAGTCAGTACGATACATGTACTAAGTATATAAAGCATAACACAGTATAAGTGAGATTACAACAAAATTAGGGGTGAAGGAAACAAGTATAACATGTAGTAAATCACTGCACCTACATCTTATAAAATGAGGGCATGTATGTCATCCTCCCATAGCATACCCAGCCCGCTGTGGGGCTCAATGTTATCATATCATCATATATGGCATCATACCATCGTATACGACATCATCTCATATATTACAAATACATTATCATGTTTTCATATGCATGCCTATATACTGTATTTGGCCCTTTAGTGAGGGACTCGGTGAAGAAAGTATTGTACATATAGCTTATAGATATACTTTATCTGGTCCATCATGAGACTTGGTGTCACAAATGTTTCATTAGGTTATCATATGCATATATGTGTCATACCCGGCCATCTAGTGAGGGACTCGATAAACAATCATACTATCATAATAATCATACCATTATATATTATACCCAACCCTTTATAGGACTCGGTCGTACCTGGCCCTTTATGGGACTCGATCATACCCAGCCCTTTATGGGACTCAGTGAATGCTCATATCATTAAATATCATACCCAGCTCTTTATAGGACTCGGTAAATGCCCATATCAGCATATATCGTACTCGGCCCTTTATGGGATTCAGTCATACCCGGCCCCTCAAGGGACTCAGTGAATAATCATGTCATCATATATCGTACTCGGCCATTTATGGTACTCGATCATACCCGACCCTTCATGGGACTCGGTGGAATATGTATTAACAACATGCATAAGTAGAGTAGTGATTCACCATATGCAATTAGCTTAGCATCTGAGACTCGGTATAACAATCATCATGAACTATCATTTGAGGATCAAAATGATCACCATCTCAAGTATCCTCTAAATGCCATTAGGGGTCATATCAATGAAGTATAAGGAATCATAGAGTTTTATTAAGATAATGCTACACAGCTTATGCAATCAGAGATATTTATCATCACAGAGTCTTTAGAAATAGGAGCTTACGTAATACATCACTACTCAACATATAGAAGGCTCGAGGATAGTAGTTCAACTACTTTAGGACTTCTAGCATACATGAATGAACATGAATCATGAGTTATATCCTAAACTTATGAATGGAACTCCCTCCAAACTCGTATCATATATCAATTCACTTACATTTAAGACTTCCAAAAGAAAAGAGAGATAGGTTTACGTATACTATCCTTCTTTGCTCTTGGCATGTCTTCGCCATAAGTGGTTTGTATATAAAATGTGGGTATAATGCCATTTATAAAACTCTAGGAATGACTCATAATTCTTACCCACTTCTGGTATTAGAACTCTTATAATAGCTGAGTTATTGCATTTTAAGGCTTCTCTATGATAGAATATGCCTGGAGTGTTGCAAATTGGGGTAAGAGAAATTGTATGACAACATAAACAAAATTGGGCATCAGAAGCCTGGTAGACTATTACAGGAAATGGAAATCCCTACATGGAAATGAAAAGCAGTTAATATGGATTATAGTACAGGCTGACCTTACAATCTATGGAAGCATGAGTTCAGATGGGTTATGGTAGATAGGCTGACAGAATCAACCCATTTTCTTCCTGTTAGGAATACATATTCAGCTAAGGGTTATGCAAGATGATATATTAAGGAAACAGTAATATTTCATGAAGTTCCCACATCTATTATCTCAGACAGGGAAGTTTAATTTATAGCTAACCGCTGGAGATCATTCCGTAAGGGATTGGGAATACAGGTTCCCTATGTCTACATGAAGCCTAAACTCCTAGATTAGTTGAGTTGATGAATAAAAGTACTATGGATGACAACTATGATGAAGAATTCCTAAAGTCCTCATAAGACCTTTTGATACTAGTTAACATTTGAGGATGAATATTCTAAAGGGGGGAAACATGTTATGCCCCATACTTTTGTGCTTCGAAAAGATTTCTTAAACTTCTTAAAGGTTACCACATCTGGGTAAGTGTTTAAGCATGTTATGGGTATGTAAATATAAGTTGGAGACGTGAAAATATATACGTCACTGCTGAAGGAGGCTGCAAGTCATGTAGAGACTATTTTGCAAGGCTGGAAGATGACTAAAAAGGACTGTATATGCTGCTGGTTGCAGCCACATGACACCCCGGTTCATGTGGGTAAAGCTTTACAAAATAGAGATTAAAAATCTTATTTTGGTATCGTAGTTTTAAGTGGGCTGTTTGGGACTTATTTTGTGAAATGTTGAAGTGGTGTAATTGTGTATTGGCTGCTGGTTATTGTTCTTAATATGGCTACTAAGGTTTGGAGGTTAATTCGAAGTTCGGATAGGGTGAGTTATAGAGGAGATGCTGCCCAAATTCCGTTAACTTCTTAACTAACTAATAGACTAGTCGAGACTAATCGAGAAAGGCGAGTAAGGAAATGGTGCTGATAGATACTTGAGTATAGATTTGGAAACTGTAAAGTTGAAAGTTAGTAATCTTGGTATTACTCTCATGTTAAATAGGATGAAGGAGAAACAAAACAAGCTAGACTACAATCGAGCTACTACATGTATGTAAAGCTTATCTCTTCCTTTGTTTTGGCATGTCTTTAAGTTAAGTAATGAATGATATGAGCTTGAAGGTAAATCTATTCATAAATGCCAAGCATAATTCACAGTCCTTACTTACTTCTTGATGAAAGCACTTTTACGATAATTGAACTAGGGCTTCTCAAGCCTTCCATACGTTAGGAAGTGATGAGTATGTGAAGCTATTCTTCTTTCTTTTGGCATGTCTTAAATATAAGTTATGAATGGTTTGTATATGAAACATGGGGATAATTCTATTCGTAAAGCTCTAAGTACAGTTTATAATTCTTATTCGCTTTGTGATGGTAGAACTCCTGTAATAGTTGAGCTATTGCCTTTTTAAGGCTTTTATATGATAAAAGGTAATATATGTAGAGCCTATTGCTCCTTTCCTTTGGGATGTGTTAAAGGTAAATGAAATGAGATATGATATGAGTGTGGAGGTAGTTCTACTTGTAAGCTCCGAGTATAACACATGACCCTTGTTCACTTCTAAATGCTAAGGCTCTTAAGGTAGTTGAGCTATCACCCTCGAGCCTTCTATATGCAAAGACATGATCCATGACTCTTAGTCACGTCTGAACGTAAAGTTCTCAAGTCTCCTAAATGCTGAATATTACCTGAATGTATAAACTTCTACTCCTAAGGTCTTTGCGATGATGAACGCCTCTTATTCTATGAGCTGTTTAGCCTTGACTGGACATACGTCTAATAATCCTGAGATTCCAGTAGATATGACCCCTAACGATATTTTATAGGGTACTTGAGATAATTATTTCTCTGGTCTTCAAGTGATGGTTTACATGGCTGTTTAATTGAGTCTCAGATGATGAGTTAAATTGTATATGGTTCCTCACTACTCTACTCGTGCATGCTGTTAATACATCTTTCACCGAGTCCCATGAAGGGCCGGGTATGACCGAGTCCCATAAAGGGTCGGGTATGATATATGATGAAATAATTATTTACTGAGTCCCCTGAGAGGCTGGGTATGACCGAGTCCCACAAAGGGCCGGGTATGACCGAGTCCCACAAAGGGCCGGGTATGATATATGATAATATGGGCATTCATCAAGTCCCATAAAGGGCCAGTATGATATTTGATGATATGACCATTCACCAAGTCCCATAAAGGGCCGGGTATGACCGAGTCCCATAAAGGGCTGGGTACGACCGAGTCCCATAAAGGGTCGGGTACGATATATGATGGTATAATTATTATGATAGTATGATTATTTACCGAGTGCCTCACTAGATAGATGGGTATGGTACATATATGCATATGATGACCTAATGAAACATTTGTGACACCAAGTCCTATGATGGGCCAGATACAGTATATCTGTAAGCTATATGTACAATACTTTCTTCACCGAGTCCCTCACTAAAGGGCCAAATACAGTATATAGGCATGCATATGAAAACATGATAATGTATTTGTAATATATGAGATGATGTCGTATACGATGGTATGATGCCATATATGATGATATGATAACACTGAGCCCCACAGCGGGCTGGGTATGCTATGGGAGGATGACATACATGCCCTCATTTTATAAGATGTAGGTGCAGTGATTTACTAAATGTTATACTTGTTTTCTGCACCCCTAATTCTGTTGTAATCTCACTTATACTGTGTTATACTTTATATACTCAGTATATGTATCGTACTGACCCCCTTTCTTCGGGAGGCTGCGTTTCATGCCTGCAGGTACAGATGTTCATTTCGGAGATCCTCCAGTTTAGGATTTCTGCTCAGCTATGTTAGAAGTGCTCCACTATTCTAGAGCCTAGCCTTTGGGTATTGGTCCTCCTATGTATATATTTATTTACTCAGGGTTATGATGGGGGCCCTGTCCTGCCTTATGTTACCGTTACTATACTTAGAGGTCTGTAGACATTTGTATGTGGGTTATGTGTGAGTTTTTGTTCAATTATGGCTGTACGATGAGTTGTAAACATTATGATGCTATGGAATCCTTGTCGGCTTGCTTGCACTTTCATGACATGATGCAAATAAATGAGGCTACATGTGTATGAAAATTTTATCACCCACTGGGGTTCATATGTATTGTTCTTATATCTGATAGTTCTGTATATGGAGGTCCAGGTTGGACTCCAATCGCGGCCTACGGGGTTGGGTCATGATAATCATGAAGTTCATATTTTGGAATCTTCGTCCTTCTCTCTTATCCTTCAATCGATATCAAAATAGATCTTTGGTCTAACCACGCTCATGTCTTATTTTCCCTTTAGTATTCCATCTTTGCATCTGTCCATAACATACCTAAGATATTATAACTGCATTGGTATTATTGAGCCCTTACTTCTCATATCACATACTTACTTACTAAGTCTTATGCTTACCCCACAATATTCGTAGGTTGCATACCTATTCTTGATTTGTACAAGGTAGACATAGTCCTCTCGTCTCCTAGTTCATTTTGCTTTACCTATCCCATTCATACTAAAACTCGCTCATTCTATCTCATCATACTTCTATCTTTTCATTTATTCATGATTCTTACTCTGGGTTATTTACACCCGGTGGAACGAGCGTACTTTACCCTTTATCCTTCCTCATTTGTCTTATCCTTAATCTGTCACCAGCTGCCTTAAGGCAATCATATCCTTCACAATTCTTCTTACCATCTCAGTATTGACTTTTTAACTATCATTACTATCGATATGACTTTTCAAGATATATTACAACCTTATATCTCATTCTCTTTTTATTTCTAGGAAAATTTCGGTAGAATTTCCTTTATATTCCTTCCTATCTCAAAACCTGCATGCAGAAAATACTAACAATGCCTCACAAGGCCAACATATATATGCATATCATAGTATATCACAGCCACGCAGAGCACCCAATATCAGCAACAAAGGAGATATATATGATAGGGTGGAGCCTGATCTATCACTGCACACACATCCAGGGAGAAGATTGATAACATACCTGTAACCATATTTGGTGACGCCTCCTGGCCTTGTTTACTAGCCAAGGCATATATGCAATTTGAAGGGCCGCTAAAACTGGAAACTCCACCACGACCTCTACCACGGCCTGCTGGTGTCTACATACCCTGCCCCATAGGGCGTATAGCCACAAAAGAAGAAGGACCGGCAACTGACCCGATAGACTGAATTGCGCCTCCTAGACTGTCCCTGGATAGGCACTCCCTTATAACATGGCCCTGATGGCTACAAGTAAAACAAATGCCAGTGGCAAAATAACATTCCGCAAAATAAAACTTACCACAATGAGAACACTGAGGCAAAGGTAGCCTCGATTAGTGCAAACCCCTGTTCATTTGTGAGCCTGAAACCCTAGAGCTCTGATTGGCTCATAAATACATTGTGCTACAAAATCTCCTACCTGGGAACTATAGGGGTGTACTCTGGGTCGGCTGAGAAGGGTACCTGCTATACTGTCGAGGCTGCCCGCCTCAAAGCTCACCATTATCCCCAGCTGATCTAGTTCTCTTCTACTGGCCTCCATGATAATCTCTATCGGGCTGACGACCCCTATGCCAATCTTCTACCCCTTGTGTGTATGCCAGTACCTGGGCAATGTCCATGCCTGGCTAAGAAGCCATGGTCACACAGCTATTAATTAAGTAATGGTCTAACCTTATCACATAGCGATGCACCCTATCAGCTATATCATCTACTATAGTAGGCGCATCCTTGCCAATGAGTCGAATTCCACGCTATAATCTCTAATGCTCCTACTATTCTGCCTTAACGGTAAGAATTTATCAATTCTGGCGTATCTCATTTCCAAAGGTAGGAAATGTCCAAGAAAGGCTTCTACAAATTCATTCCATTCTGCTAGAGGAGCACCCTCGCTCCTCAATAATTCCCAAGATTTATACCAGTTAATGTTTATGTCCCACAGCCGATATGAAGATAATTCAACAAATTCAGTCTCTAAGGCCCTAATTATTCATAATGTATGTTGCATCTATTGAGTGAACTCTTGTGGATCTTTCGCATATCTCGACCCATGAAACTCTGGAGGGTTACAAGCTAGAAAGTCACGAACCCTTTGACTGTCTTATCTATTTGCATCACCCAGCCTATGTCTCCGAGCCTACCCTACCATTAGTCCGGTCAGCAACTGTATCGCATCTCTCATTGCCCTAGCCTCTGCCCCTAGCTGTGGGGCTGGAAGCTCAGGTACTGGAGTCTTAGGATCTACAGCTGCTGGTTCTCTAAGCTCCTCTGAAGGTGGCTGTGTAGTAGAGCTCACCAACTAGAGCACACTCCCTGGCAGGGACTGGCCATGGGTCTTAGTAATTCTCAGGGTCTGACTGGTTTTCCCTACTGCTGACTTGCCTTTCCGAGCAGTGGTCTCTTTTCTTGGAGGCATTGCTTAAACATAATAATCCATTAGGGAGAAATTGTCTTAATAATACAGCTCTATCGCACGACCTTAAATATGAAAGAAAGATAACATCCTAAATATCCTGTAGCCTCTTATTTATAGATATGGTGTATAACACACCGATAAATAAGACTCTATTAGACACGGTCTGTAGACATTCTAAAGAAAAATTGCTCTGATACCACTTCTGTCATAACCCAACCCCGTAGGATACGAATGGGGTCCAACCTAGACCCCTATATTAGCTATAGTCAAGTTGAACTACGTATGATGTGATACTATACCCCAAAAACCCTAATGGGTTAAAGCTTTTTCATGTACATGTAGCCTCTTTTATTCGTATCATATCATGAAAGGGCACGCTAGACGACAAGGCTGCCATGACAAAGGGAACATCCCAAAACATAAGTGCACTACTGTACACACATACATATACAACCCACATACATGTCCACAGACCTCTAAGAGTAAGAACCATAACATAAGGTGGGACAGGGCCCCAGTCATACCCGTGAAAAAATAAATATATACATCAAGGGTTGATACCAAAATCTAGGCTCCAGCACAATGGAGCGTCTCTGAACTGCTGAGTGGGACTCCTAAGCTGGTGGATCCCTAAAGTGTACGTCTATACCTGCGGACATGAAACACAGCCCCTCGAAGAAAAGGGGGTCAGTATGATATATGTACTGAGTATGTAAGGCATAAAACATCATAAGGAGATTACAACTAAAATAGGGATGTAAGAGACAAGTATGACAATTAACAAATCACTGTACCTGCATCTTAAGAGTATAGTCATATGCATCATGGTCACATACCGTATTCGGCCCTCTAGTGGGGTTCGACGCTACAAAGGTATCACTATATTTTCACATGCATGTCTAGAGACTGTATCCGACCCTTTAGTGAGAGACTTGGTGAAGGGAGTAGTGTACATTCATATCATACCGTTACCATCTCATACGATCATGTCTTATCATCATATATATATCATATTGTACCCGGCCTATTATGGGACTCGGTATTATAATCATATCATCATATACCGTAACCCGCCCATTATAGGACTCAGTGTCATAATCATATCATTATATACCATACCCAGCCTATTATGGGACTCAGTGTCATAATTATATCATCATATACCATACCCGGCCTTTTATGGGACTTGGTGTCATAGTCTTTTCATCATATACTATACCCAGCCCATTATGGGACTCGGTGTCATAACCATATCATCATATATAAGTAGGTCATCATCTAAAACTCAATAAGGTAATCATACAGAACTATCATTCATGGATTGGAATAATAATCATCTGAGGTGCCCTTTAAGTGCTATTAGGGCTACATTAAATGAAGTCTCAAGAGTTATAAACATATTTGATGATAACACCAACCGGCTTAAGAAATCAGAGACATCTGTCATCACAGAGTCCTTAGGAGTAGGAGCTTTATATCCCATTACTTATCAACATATAGATGAGTCAAGGAAGGTAGCTCAACTACGATGAGAGTTTTCCCATCAATGTGTGAATAGGAGACATATAGCATATTCAGAGCTTAAGGATAGAATTACTCTAGAGCTCATATCATATATTATCTATCTTTAAGACATGTGAAAAGAAAGAAGGGATAGGCTTTACATATTTATCACTTCCCATCCTATAGGAGTTTGAGAGACAACAACTCAACTATTATAGGAGTTCTAGTATCCAGAAGTGGATAAGAATCAGGAGGTATGCTCGGGGCTTTATGCGCGGGATTATCCCCAACTTGCATATGCAGATATACACATTACACTTCTATCAAAGACATGCCAAGGAAAGGGAGATAACTCTACCTACCCTCTATTTTTCATCATCTAGGAGATAGGGAGAGGCGCTAACTCAATTAGCATAGGAGCTCTCACTTCAAGAAGTAGGTAGGAGTCATGAACCATATTCAGAACTTTATGAGTAGATTTGTCCCCACATTTCATATACACATCATACTTATGTCAGAGACATGCTAAGAGAAAAGAAGGATAGCCTCACATACTCATCACTTCCTAACGTATGGAAGGCTTGAGAAGCCCTAGTTCAATTACTGTAAGAGTGCTTTCATCAAGAAGTAAATAAGGACCGTGATTTATGCTTGGAATTTATGAGTAGATTTACCCTCAAACTCATATCATTTCTTACTTAACTTAAAGACATGCCAAAAGAAAGGAAGAGATAAGCTTTACATACCTCTTCTGGATCACCATAACCAAGCTTGCCTCGTTACTCCTATAACCTATTTAACATAAAAGTAATACGAATATCAACAAATCTTGACTTTCCAGCATTCTAAGTTACATTCGAGCATGCATAGAATCACTTCCATGCTTGTCTTTCTCGACTAGCCCCTTTAATTAGTTAAGGAGTTAATGGAAATCGGTCAGCACTTCCCCTATAATTTTCCCTATCCGAACTTCCAATTACATCCTGAATTACTAAATCCAACCAACAACAACAATCAGCAGCCTATATATAAGTAAACCACTTCACATTACACAATACAAACTCCAAACAATTCGCTTAAAACTACGATACCAAAATAGGGTTTTTAATCTCTATTTCTTAAAACCTTTAATCACACGAAATGGAGAGTCGTATGGATGAAACCAGAATTACCTACACCCTTTTTAGAAAAATTTCCATCCCTGCAACACACAACGCAACACCTCAAATCCACAGCACTGCAATCACAACATACTACTCGACTTTGATTTAAATGAAATGACTTCAATTTAGTTTGTTTCTAACGACAAGCATGCTTATGCAATTTTCGTACTTCCATCTTCATTTAAGACATGTAATACACTCCATAACAACATGATTAACTCCACTTTGAAAGGGAATACCTTACCTTATCCAAAACTTGCCAAAATTTACCTCGGAAGTCCTCTTAATGTGGCTAAAACTTTGTGGTTGTTTGTTATCCTTTTGGTTCTTCTCCAAACCATAAATTTACATTACTATAACCTTCATTTCATCATTGTATACCCTAGATAATTAATTCACATAACAAAATCAGAGAACTTACCTATTTCTCCCTATTAGCCGAAGCTACTCTCTAGCTTATGTTTCTTTTCTTTTTGGTCTTGGATATTTGGATGAAGAATGAGGTTAAGATTCATAAAACATACATATGTAGGCTGCCTTACGAGGTGACATATGTTAGCCCCTAAGGGTTACATGTGTCCAGCCCTCATTGGGCCAACACACCCATGACTCCAATCAGGGGTTGCCATATGGCAAGTGGGGTCCACCCTAAGCAGGTGGGTCACCTACCTGACCCCAAGTAGTGCATCACCTGCTGCCACATGTCAACTTCCCTTGCTTCTACATGGAAGCTCCTCTTGCTCCCATGTGTCACTCTTTTCTCCTTCTCGTGGGTTCGTAATCTCGTCTTACTTTAAGAGCCTATATAATCCTTGCTACATAAGCTCGACATGTACTCAAATATCTTAGGTATGTAAGACATCCAAGTTGGTAGACTACACAAGTAAGTCGAGTCCTACGACTCATTACTTGGTCTCCAACTCATTCCAGATTCTTATAACCCTATTTCCAATCTTTCCTTCTATGGGGTAGCTCATTCTCCTTTCCTTAGATTTGTTTGATAGCATTATAGATTATCCAGCTCATATGGTAACTTCTAAGAAGCTTAAGGGGCATTCCGAGCACAAGAGTGCAGGGTATAACAATATCTCTTATGCAAGATCTATATTCATAGACTTCTTCTTTGTGACCAAGTCCTTCATGAACTTAGCATACCCAGACATTTGATCCAAAGTGTCAATAAGAGGTGTGTTCACTGAAATCTCCTTCAACATACATATAAACTTTACAAATTACCTTCTTCTCCTTTTATTCTTCAATCATTGAGGGAACAGAGAAGGTGGCCTTAGAATTGGGAAAGAGGTCTGGGCGCCTCTTTCCTTGCTTCCTCATCTACTTTTGTCTTTCAGTACAAGACAACTTGCATGTATTAGTTATGTAATAATTAATTATTCATGTATTAGTTATACATATATCAGTTATTCTACATTCTATCTTACATAAAATAAACCATATATCTTATTAATTTTATGCACGAATAATTTATTTTTTATCTACCTATCAAATATTGTATAAGTTAAAACGAAAATAAATTCATGGATAACTTGTTTCTTTCTTATCTAACAACAACTCCTTAGAGTTTGAATAAATTACTGTCTATGGTCAAAAATTGTGGTGAGATTGGTTGAAATATGTCACGCCCCGAGTTTACACCCTAGATGTGGTCGGCACTCAAAAACTATTATTGGTTCCCAATTGAACCCTTGGCCTGGTTAACTACTCAGCAAAAGACTCAAGTCATTGTAAAGTTAACTCAAATATGCATATATAAATAGTTTAAGTAATTCTTCTCAAATAGTCAAGTATATAAATAAATTAATGGTTTAAAATATGAACTAACTCTTCTCAAATACTCAAGTATATAAATAAATAAATAGTTTAAAATATGAATTCTGAAATAGAAACTAATTCCACTATATCTATATCTAGTCTATAAAGCCTCTAAAATGATTTTGAATAGGTACGGAGACAGGTTCATGGCTACCTCAAATGACTAATAAATAAAGACTGAAGTGAGTACTTGCCTAAAACAACTTATGATCCTATCCTACGGTGACTGTGTAGTTTATGGAGTTTGATTTGTTCTAAGCTCTTATCCAAATCAGTGTTCAATGCTAGTCCCAAAATATATTATTATGCTTATAAACTCAAGTGAGTATGAGTACTCAAAATTTTATCTCATTAGTTTCATTGAACTTTATTCAATTTAACTCAACTCATAACTTCTCTTTAAAATAGTTTTACTCTTCTTCTTAGTGAATGCATAAAATATAGCTTTAAATTCTTAACTCGATCTCAAGATAAATAATTACATGTCTTATTACTCAAACTCATTTAGACTTAATAATGATGATGCTCAAAATTAGTGAATGAAAGATTCCTCAAACTCAGACTTGGGCTCAAACTCTTTCTCAATTAAAATATGAAATATATCATTTTTATCTCAAATTAATGCATAAAATATAAGCACAGTGGACATACTCAACTAGAGTTCATGTGAATGTATCCATGAATGATAATTCAAGAATTCAAATCATGAAAATCATCACAATAGGAACAAATACATAGAAAACTCAATATAAATAACTCAAAACTTAAGTTAACGGATTGAAACTCAAACTTAAACTCATACTGATTGAACAAAGATGTACGGAACGAGGATGAACTCAGTCCATCATTGTGATCAGCCTTACATACCTGGAATGATGATTATCTAAGAAAAACTCAAAGAACTTGGTTGAAACTCTAGAGCCCTAGTTTTTTCCTTCTCTCTAATTATTGCTCTCAAAATATTCTAAGTATTAATGAGAGAAAAACATCATTAGGAACTGATAAGGGACTTATTTTAGTCCCAAAATGTCAAGGTTTTGATTTGGAAAAGGTGGAAAACGACAAAACTACCTCTAACTTAAAACTGACTTGGCCACTATGGGTCGTTCTACAGTCTGTAGAACTTTGTATGGGCCATAGAAGACAAAATGTTGAAGCTAGGGTCCAAAAAAATAAACATTCTAGAATTGGGCAACTTAGGTCTACGGAACCCTTCCTACATTTTGTAGACCCTTTGATGGCTCGTGGAGTCTCTTTGTAGAACTCGACTGGTGAATTAAGGCTTGGGTGTACAGACCATTCTACAATTCATAGAACTTGATACAGATCGTAGGACTGTTCATAGGATCGTGATGCACATTTCAGTAGCTACTGGAATGTTATACTTTGGTTTACGGTTGACCCTACGGATTGTAGGGTCTTTGATGGGTCGTGAGTCGAGTGCATAGGGATAATCTTGACTTGTACAATTTTTGAAATGTTGGGGGAGTTCTACGAACCCCTCCTATGACTCATAGAACCTTTACGGGTCATAGGGTCTCTCGTATCTCACTGGCAGTGTACTTGCACTCATTCTTGTCATGGATTTTCGAGTTTGATATAAGTTAAATAGAACAAGGTGTTACAAAATCATTCATTCTTAATTAAAGGTCTCGAATTTAAATTCTAAGAATAAAATAAATTCTTATATGGAGCAATTTTTCTGTTATTAGGTGTTATGAGATGCAAATTCAAAATGGTTAGAGCCTCAAAGTGAGTACTGAACACTAGATAAAATCAAAAACAAAATTGGATTAAGGAAAAAAATTACTGCTGAAAAATGGGTCAAAATAAAAAACCAAAATCAACGGATAGAGTCGTTTCTTCAAGGAAAACTGATGTCAAACCAATGTACTCAACAACGTTGGATTTTGGTGCCTCGATTTCATAGAACTGATGGAAAAGGTTGATTAAAATCAAGGGATATTTGACTGTTGCGTCAAATTTAACTTGGTCAATTTGTTTAGAAATGTTAAAAAGTAGCTACTTAATATCGAACCCAGATATTTTTATTACTTTGGACAATTATAGCAATCGACTACAAATGCTTTTGATAAATTTTTATCATTTTTATTTATACTCTTCAATTTCAATCGTGCCCTTCAAAAGCCGATGGACTCCCTTGATTTTGTAAAATGTAATAAAAACTGAGGAACTGGGTCATTTTTCTTTTTAAAAAAATAGAAAAACCTTCTTAGAATTTTTGCATGAAAGAAAAAGGACTGATGTTCGTTGATTTGTTAAAGTTTGTTTGTTTTCTATTAAAATATGTATAAAAATAAAAATCGACGAGCTAGGTTGATTTTTTCATGATTTTTTGGACAGACCCTCTCCATCATTTTTTGCATTATTTTTTAGTAGTGTATATCCCTCAACTTTGGGATACAATGCGAACATACCCCTCGTTAAAAAAATAGAGCATATATACCCTCATCATCTAACAAACTGTACATATATATCCTAATCGTTAAACAAATATGCATTTTATCCTTTTCATTAAAAACTGAATTTAAAAAAAATCAAAAAAATGATTTTTAAGAAATTCCACCTAACTTAATAAATTAACACGCCCAATTTTTTTAATTTCTCCAATTTTGATCCAATTTCAAATACATTAATCCCTCTTTATTCAGATCCGATCCAAATCCACTTTATGATTAAGTAGAAGAGGGATTTTCTTTTCACTGGGATCAGTTCTAGAGGGATTAAAGTGTCACAAACCAATCCCATAGGCCGCGATTGGGGTCCGACCTAGACCCCCCCATACACATATCTATCAGCTGTGGTCACATTGAAATGCAAATAAGGCAATATCATGTAACAAAGCCCCACTGGGCGACAATATTTTCATAAACCTGTAGCCCTTTTTCGTTTGTGTCACAACATGAAAGGGCACGCAAACTGATAAGGCTGCCATAACATAATAACATATATCATATATCATGTAGACCCAGCCGAATCAAACTGATATACATAACCCACATATACATGTCTGTAGACCTCTAAAAATAATAATGACAATATATGGCGGGACAGGCCCCCCGCCGTATCCCTGAATAAATAAAATGATGATATACATCAGTGGCTAGTGTCAAATCTAGTCTCCAATACAATGGAGCCTCTTCCAGCTGAGCTAAGCAGAATCATAAGCTGGTGGACTCCCAAAACCTATACCTGTACCTGCGGGCATGAAACGCAGCCCCCCGAAAAAAGGGGGTCAGTACGACATATGTACTGAGTATGTAAAACATAACATAATACAACTGGAAGCATATCTGAAGTAGAGAAACAGGGGATAAACTATCAAAATTGGAAACCTGTACCTGTACTCTGTGAGTCATAAAAGCATGCATGCTCAAATTATACAATATAGCCGGCCCTTTCAGGGATCTGGTGAATCATATCTGTAGTATCAGTATCAGGCCCCGCGCCATCATCACCTTATTACAACACATCATCATCATATATATATACATACGTACCCGACCCTCTAGTGAAGGGCTCGGTGGACAATGCAGTGAGTTGTGCATGATAACGGACCCAGCCTGGGACTTGGTGAAAGAAGTATTACAGTATACACGAGTAGAGTAGTGAGAAACAAAAAACAGTTTAAATCATTATCTAAGACTCAATGAAGTCATCAAGTGAACCATCACCTGGGGAGCAGGGCAAAAGGTATCTGACGTATACTCTCTAACTGTCACTAAGGACTATGTAAAAAGGAGTTTTTAGAAATCTTAGACGTATGCCAATGTGAAATATCTTATAGCAGTCTGAGCATTGATTATATCAGAGCCTTTCTTTTTTTACAAACAAGAGTTTAGTCGAATCAATTGTTATACAGTCATATAGAAGACTCGAAGATAGCAGCTTACTACTTTAAGGTTTAACATTCAAAAGTAAGTGAGGGTCCTGAAGTCATATTCAGAACCTGGGAATGAAATTACCCTCAAAGCTCATATCATATCCTGCTTACATCTAAGACATGCCAAAAGAGAAAAGATAGGCTTTACATACCTATACCAAAAACATACCAAGAGAAGCTTCACATACCTTGTCTGAATTATTCCTTATCCTGTTGGCCTCGCCGTCCTTTTAACCTATTCAACATGAAATTAATATGAATATCAACTACTCTTAGCTTTCCAGCATCTTAGGTTACACCTTAGTATTAATGGAATCTATTTCCTTAGTCGTTTCCTCGACTAGTTCTTTAGTTTGTTAAGGCGTTAACGAAAATTGGGCAGCATCTCCCCTATAATGTTCCCTATCCAAATTTCCAATTAGGTCCCTAAGAATTACAGCCAACCAACAACAACAATCTGCAGCATATGTTTAAGTAATCCACACCAACAATATACAACATAAACTCCAAACGACTTATTCAAAAATACGATATCACAACAGGGCATCTAGCCTTTATTTTGTAACGCCTTTCATTATATGCAACGAGGGGTCGTGTGTCTGCAACCAAAAGCATCCACATACCTTTTAGAATGCATTTAGGCCATGCAACAATACATTACACCCCTGTAGCAACAACTCACTCAAAACTATCAAAACGTGAACTCTGGACAACTTACTGTTTTACCTTGTCACTTTGTTTCGAAGGGGTAATGGAGGGAAACAGGATTTACGTCCTTCATGAAAGTTATAGGCATGTATCTTAGGGTCGCATAAAACTTAAAATCACACCTAAATAAATTTTGTACAAAAGGATATGCCCAAAACACCAACAACAATTCGTGTAAGATTTCCAAACCCAAAATCTGGGCAGTACCTCCTCTACACTTCATCACCCCTTTTCGAGAAACTAAAAGAAAACCTGGATTTGAAAGTCTAATGAAAGTTATAGACCTATGAAATAACTTTCCAAAACATATTGAATAACCCAAAACGAAGCTATACACAAGAAATTATACCAATATTACTAACAACTGTCCCCTCTAAAAATGGGTTTGTTAACTAGTTTTTACCATTTTTTCTCTTTGTTCTTTCAATTTTCTCTCAAGTTCCAAGCTGAAGAATTAATTCCGTAGACATCGTAAGACACATATATATATCTCCATATGGTTGAGGAATACCATAGATAATTAATTCAGGGAGAAAAATTGAAGAACTTACCTTTAATTTCTCAAAATTGTGGCTGCCTTATTCCTTGTGTTCTTCACATTTTTTTCTCTCTATTTTGGCTGGAGATTTTGATGAAAAATGTGACTAAGAGTCACTTAACACACATATATACCCCTCTTTAGAAGGTTCCACATGGCATCCCCCCTAGGGTGACACGTGGCAGCCTCCTAGGGTGCCACCTATATCCCTGTGGCCAATCACATGCTGCCATGTGGCAGCAGGGTCCACCCCAAGTAGGTGAGTCACCTGCTTGCTTGTCACCTACTTGCTTGAGGTGCTTGCTTGTCACCTGCTTGCCTCACTTTCGTAAGTTTGGAAACTAGTTTTTGCTCCCTCTCGTAGGTTTATAATCTCGTCTTATTTTAAGAGCCTATGTAATCCGTGCTACGCAAGCCTGGTACGTACTCCAATAGCCTAAGTATGTAAAACTTCCAAATTAGTAGCTTACGTAGGTAAATCGAGTCCTACGACTCATTACTTGGCCTCCAATTCCTTCCGGATTCTTATGACTCCATTTCCAACCTTCTCTACTATGGGGTATCACATTCTCCCTTCCTTAGAGTCGTTTGATAGTGTCGTAGCACATCCGGCTCACATGATAATGTCTAAGGAACTTATGAGACATTCCGAGTTTTAAAAGCGTGGGGTGTAACATCCTTCCCCCTTTAGAACATTCTTCCCCGAATGTTTGACAAAACCTCTCTTAGCACCTTATACAAATTGTAGGGAGATTCTTTATTGTTTCCATAATACATACTTCTACCCAGGAACTTAATATACGAGTTTCTGGAGTTGGGGTTACGTCCTGACATCGGGAATATATGAGAATACTTGTGTTTCATGCTCTCTTCATTTTCCCCGATCACTCTCTTTCTAGTTTTGGTTTTTCCACCATATCTTGACGGAAGGCACGTCTTTAGTCCACAATCTTCTAGCTTGTTGATCTAAGATGGCGATAGGTTGTTCCTCACAAAATTTCATCTTCTGGACACCATCTATAGAATATACCCTAGGTGGATCATCAGTACCTTTGCGAAGCATCTCCATCTGATGGACTGGGCGTATAGTTTCCAAATAAGGTTGTAAGCTCAACTTACCAGCCACTTTGCCCACCTTATGAGTAACTTGATACAGTCTAATATATTTTGGGTTAAGTTTCCTTTTCTGTGTGACTACGTTATGAACATCCAATCATCAATTTAAACTCTGAATGTCGACGTCGATTATCTGTATATCATTTCTGCCAATTCTAGGTCGTCAGTCAATAGCTCGCTTAATCATGCCAGGGCCTCTTTAGCTTAGTCTTTCTAACATCGACCTATCCAATAGGGGACTTACACGTCTTGCTCTACCAATCTTGTACGGGGCCATTGGGATACGGGAGTAGTAGTTATTATTATAGGCAACTTGATAAGTGATAGATAATCATTCCAGCTATCTTTGAAGTTAACAACACCAGCTCATGACATATCTTCTAGCGTCTGATAGTATGCTCAGTCTGTTCAGCAGCTCGAAGCAAAATGCGGTACGAAGAACTCTCTGTGCTCCCAATCTCTTCTTGGACTGATCTCTAGACGTTAATCATAATTAAAGTCCCTCTATCTGAGATATTAACTGGGGAAACCTCACAAAACCTTACCATCCTCCATGTTCTATAACTCCCCCTAATTTCAGCAGCCTAGGTGCTCTTGATTGGAAGCAAATGGGCTGATTCATTAGCCTACTCACAATAACCCATATAGCACCCTACTCTTACAGAGTATAAAATGGGTGCGTAATGACGTTAATAACTTGGGAATCTTAGCCTCGTATAGTCCTTCTCAACTCTTTTCAGAACTTTAACTGGCATTCAATCTTTTGGGTCCTTCTTCCCCCTTTCTTCCAATCCTTAGGGTTGGCTACCCCCGCTTGTAATCCCCTAGACCCATTATCTTGTGTCATTCTTTACCTTTACAAGATTATGAGAGGGTACAAGAAATATCCCAGTGCTATCTCATTAGTTCTCATGTCTTACCTTGCCTTTCTCTCCCTTATACTACATTCGATATTGGGGTAGGTCTTTGGTCCAATCGTGGCCATGTCTTACCTTACCCGTAGTACTAATTCCATCTCGGTAGTTTGGCTTAACCTACTTTCGCATTTCTTGGTAGTTGATTGCAACTTAGGCTCCTTCGCCTGGGATAATAGTTGTAGGGACTCCATAAGGTCCTACCACTCCTTTACCCTACAATTTTACACCTTCTCGGCTGAGTATGTAGCCTTTGATCGAAGGAGCAAGGGCTAATATCGTTAATCCACAGGTAATATTCCCTTTAGAGCCATCTGTCGATGGATGCGAAGTGAGTCTTGTAGCCCCGATCATATTGTGGAATTTTCGACCTTGGGTATTACCTCCTGTCATCCGTAAATTACATCAGCTGGTATCCTTACCTTTTGGGTTTTGCGTTTTCGCTCTCAGAGTTGGCTGCCAAGTGGTGTCGAAATTCCCTCGTCCATTGACCCATATAGCCATTTTGTGGTTTTCCTCTCATTAACTGGTACTATGTTAAAGAGTTCTGGCATTTGAATGTGTCGTCAGTTAGTAATTAGCTAATCCTTCTTATTTCTCTTAAGCCCTTATTAGAATTGCCTTAACGTAACGTATAGTATTATAGGAACATAATCTCATGTCGTTCCTTCGCCGCTAGTTCCGATTCTTCCATCTCGCGTGATCATACCAGCACTAACACATTAAGTTCCTTCAGAATTTCGAGGTTAAGCGTGCTGGGGTGAGAGTAATACTGGGATGGGTGACCTCTCTGGGAAATCTTCGTGTCGCGTTTCATTGTAATCCTTGCCATAATGTGTGGGGCACTCAACTCAGATCCAGATTTACCTCAGCATTGTCTCGCGAGTCTTTATGTTTTGCCATGTCCTTTCATCTGTTATCTTGCATCCAGTATCGGCGTAGACCTTTAGCTCCACTATCCTCTATTCACTTTGTGTTTTCCTCATTTTCTACCACAGGAGGCTTTCTATTCCTTTTTTTTGGTTATTTATCTATCGCAACTTCATTTGCGACTAACTCTATAACCAATGTTTTGGCTTTTGGTCTAGCATGCTGCCATTATCCTTCGTAATATCTCTTAAGTTGGTTGATATCCTTTCATGGTTACACTCTTTTTTTTGTTTTATATACATCCGCCTTCTAGTGTTATGTTGTTCAAGGTCTCATCACAAACTTCTTAACGCTACCTTATGTAGCATTCTGGCTTCCATCCAATTATTGGTAGCCTCTGGACCTTTTAAACTTGGTTCGGCAAGATATCTTATTGAAGTTTAGACGTCCATCTCAGATATATTTCCATATCGATTGCCTTCACCTTACTTTTGCCATTTTCTTATTAAATTCCCCCCTTTAGAGGGTTTTCGTACTTTCATTTATCTGTACTTTGTTCTACATCTCTATGTCCAATCTCAATTTTTGTCTAATTCCTTTCACCAATCTATTTGATACTGCATCATGTCTCCGTCTATCTGCATATTTTATAACCTGACTATCCACATATGGAGCCTTGACTAAATTACCAAGCGACGAGAACCTTTCCATATCTAATATGATGTCTTGTCTACTAATCGGTACTTGAGTAATGTGACCCAGGGGACAACTCGTCCAAGGCCACTTTCTTCTTTTCCGTTTCCAAGAATTACTTAGCACCTCTAGTCGTTCCAATTCCAATTAGGCAGTGCTAGTATTCCGACGATAACTATTTAAAGTTTTCTTGAAGTAGTAGCTTTATCCCAACCTATATCCTTTATTCCTTGGGGTGAATGTAGGTTACACCAATTATTCCTTAAGTTTGTCATCCTCGTCCCTTGAGGGTTCCACTATTTCTGGGGTGACGTTGTGTACACACGTCATTTTTTGTATCTTAAGCCCCATGCTCTTACTGCGTTCTCAACGCAGGCCTTTAACTTAGTCAACATGTACTAAGTGTGTCTTACTAGTAGTTCCACTTTATCCCTACATACTCGTATCACACTAGTCAATTCATACTTACATATCCCCCTTTTAATTCATATTCGTATTCAGTCCCTGACATCTCCTTGAGATGCTTTCGGTAGGAGTTCTTTTCCCAATTAGTCGATGGAGAACTATAAACTGTTATCATAAATCATTTTTCAACTATTGTTGAAAGAACCCAGAATCTCTGAAACATCACAGTACTTATTTTAATACTTGACCCTCCTGGTCTCATTCCGAGTTTATCTTCGAGTTATGAACAACTCGTATAATTTACAATAGGAGTTGAGGGCTTGGTATTTTTTTCCAAAAAGAGTGAAACTCATTCGCGGGAAATCTTATCATTCACCCTGAGCCCTCTGTTTATATTCCTACAGTATAAATACGGCTGAAAATACCGTAGTCTGAACTTTACTACTTAAATAAGCTTTTGTTCCTCCGAAACAAAATTCTTCAAGTGAAAAGGGTGCCCCTTATCGATGACCTGAAGGGTAACTCTTACAGCTTTAGTTGAACACAGTAGGGGTACTTGGTATCAACTTCTCAGACATCTCAAAAATCTATATTTTATTTCCTTTTCCCCGTTCTGGGAAAATTTCGGCAAAGTTTCCTCTACACTTCTTACTATCCCATAACCTGCACGCAGAAAATACCAGCAATACCTCACAGGGCCAACACATATATATATTCATATCCCATCACAGCCGCACAAGGCTTTCAATTTCATCTTACACTACAGCCACACGGGGCTTTCAATATTAACAATAATATAAAAATAGTGGACTTACCTCGTATGTCCAACTTCAAACTGCATCTGTGGCATTTTCTGTTTGCCTTCCTTTCAGGTTTCAACTTTACATTTTAATATTAGCTCAATACCTTACCAAACGGATATCTTCCATGATTTTACTTTACTTACCTGCATGCTTCATAACTTTCCATATCGTCAATTACTTCCTTCGATTGATGTCGTCCTTCTGTTAAGATCCAAGATTAGTATAAGGAATTTTCCTATTACTCAGATATAAAGCACGATCTCAGATGTAGAAGAAAGGTAATATCCTAAATGTCCTGTAGCTTCCTGTTTATAGATGTGGCGCGTAACACATCGATAAACAAGACTCTACTAGACACGGTCTGCAGACAATGCAAGGACAAATTGCTCTAATACCACTTCTGTCATGACCCAACACTGTAGGCCGTGACTAGGGTCCGACCTGGACCCCCCCTCGTACATATATCTATCAGTTGTGGTCACATTGAACTGCAAATAAGGCAATATCATGTAACAAAGCCCCACTGGGCGACAACATTTTCATAAACCTGTAGCCATTGTGTAAGATTTCCAAACCCAAAATCTGGGCAGTACCTCCTCTACACTTCATCACCCTTTTTCGAGAAGATAAAGAAAAACTGGATTTGAAAGTCTAAATGAAAGTTATAGAACTATAAAATAACTTTCCAAACCATATTTATTCACCCGAAACGAAGCTATACACAAGAAATTATACCAATATTACTAACAACTGTCCCCTCCAAAAATGGGTTTGTTAACTAGTTTTTAACATTTTGTCTCTTTATTCTTTCAATTTTCTCTCAAGTTCCAAGCTGAAGAATTAATTCCGTAGACATCGTAAGACACATATGTACATCTCCATGTGGTTGAAGAACACCGTAGATAATTAATTTACATAGAAAAATTAAAGAACTTACCTTTAATTTCTCAAAATTGTGGCTGCCTTGTTCCTTGTGTTCTTCACGTTTTTTTCTCTTTATTTTGGCTGGAGATTTTAATGAAAAATGTTACTAAGAGTCACTTAACACACATATATACCCCTCTTTAGAAGGTGCCACATGGAAGCCCCCTAGGGTGACATGTGGAAGCCTCCTAGGGTGCCACCTCAGTCCTTGTGGCCAATCACATGCTGCCATGTGGCAGCGGGTCCACCCCAAGTAGGTGAGTCATCTGCTTGCTTGTCACCTGCTTGCTTGAGGTGCTTTCTTGTCACCTGCTTGCCTCACTTTCGTAAGTTCGGAAACTAGTTTTTGCTCCCTCTCGTAGGTTTGTAATCTCGTCTTATTTTAAGAGCCTATGTAATCCGTGCTATGCAAGCCTGGTACGTACTCCAATAGCCTAAGTATGTAAAACTTCCAAATTAGTAGCTTACGTAGGTAAATCGAGTCCTACGACTCATTACTTGGCCTCCAATTCCTTCCGGATTCTTATGACTCCATTTCCAACCTTCTCTACTATGGGGTATCACATTTTCCCTTCCTTAGAGTCGTTTGATAGTGTCGTAGCATATCCGGCTCACATGATAATGTCTAAGGAACTTATGAAATATTCCGAGTTTTAAAAGCGTGGGGTGTAACATAAAGAATGGGTGAGGTGATTTTTTTAAAGTCACATAACATTTTTGGAATTAAAAAATAGTTTTAGGATTTTTTTTAATTGAGTAAATATAAATATATTAATGAAAAGGGTAAATATGCAGAATTTGTCAGACGATGAAGGGCATATGAGCACCCGTTATTCCAATAGAGAGTATATCTACTCTAAATCACAATATTAAAGGTCATATTTACCCCTTTTCCAAAAAAAAGAATGTCTTTTAAAAAATTATTTCTATATAAAACATAAATTAATTTACCATAAAAGATGAAATATCTCTTAGCCAAAAGGAAAGTGAATAACCTTGGACCACATTAACAATAAATCAATAATAGAATGAACAAGCAATTTTACTAGTTTTCTTTTAATTTTTGAGATAAAATAAGAGTTTTAGTATAAAAAAGGAAGTGAAATACTCTCTCTAGTCCATATTAAGTAAATTGTTGAGACTTTTTTCATAGGTCAAAATAAGTGAAATATTGAAAGCTCAACAGAATTATTGGAATTTTTCTCAATATTTATTCATCATTTAGAGGTTGTTTGGTTGGGAACAAGTTATTTGGGAATTAATTATTCTGAGATAAATAACTTATCCTATCACTATGGTATAAATGGTGGGATAAATAATCCAAAGAATACATGATACCTCCAGCCAAATGCAGGATAAAATAATTCTGTATTTTATTTCTAAATGATTATACCTTATACCTCACACCAAATGAGCCTAATGAAAATAATCAAAAGGGTAATAGTGAAAAGTAGCCTTTAATTTATGAACATAAATATTTTTTTTGGGAAAACAACACAAATTCCTCTAGTTTAGGAGCTAATTACTTTTCTTCTTGTTAGTTTGCAATATTACCAATCGATAATTCGCACCTTTGATACTTGTTAACCAGATACATATAATTAGGTGTATCTAAATAAAGAATGTAACTGAAAGACATAAATTAAGAAGGAAATCACGCGTATAACAATTTTGGAGTATTTAACGTATCACGGCTCCTAAAGAAATCAAAATCCTTCCAAAAAATTTTGAGCATTAACAAGCCTTACACTTCTTCCAGACTATGGATTTCTGTGAATCTGATTTGTTCCCTTTTTATATCTGAACTATTCTTTTATGTATCTGATATGATTTTTTTATGTATCTAATATATTCAATGATTTGATGTATCTAATCTATTCATTCTGTGTATTTGAACTATTCTTTTATGTAATTGATATAGTTTTTCTATGTATATGATATATACTTAATGATTATGTCAGGACCTAAATCGGGCCTTGAGTGGAACCCACACTAATCTTATGGAGGAAGAACTAAAACAATACCCAAACTAGCATCCTAACACAAAAATAGGCATTTTAAAGATGTGGAAACAGTTTTTGATAACAGTTTAGAATGAGTTCCCATAAACTCAGAAAATTAATCAAACAAG